>NW_026869294.1:2677904-2957377 GCF_020745735.1 Hemiscyllium ocellatum | reverse complement strand
GGGACCATTCTCGTGTACCTCCTGTGAACCCATTCCAAGGTCAGCATATCCTCCCTGAGACATGGGGCTCAAAACAGCGCACAATGCTCCAAATATGGTCTGATCAGAGCCTTATAGAGCCTCAGAAGTATATCCATGATTTTATATTCAAATACTTTCCAAATAAATTCCATCACTGCATTTGCCTTCCTGACTACTGAATCAACCTGCAAGTTTCCATTGACAGAATCATGGCGTAGAACTCCCAAGTCACTTTGCACTTCAGACATCTGAATTTTCTCGGTAGTACATATTTTTATTCTTCCTAACAAAGTGCATGTTCCCACAATTTCCCACTTTGTACTCCATCTGCCACTTCTTTGCCCATTATCCATAATATCCAAAACCTTCTTGAGCTTTCCTGTCTCTTCGATGTTACCTGTCCCTGTACCTATCTTTGTTTCATCTTCAAACGTAGCTAGAATGCCTTCAGATCCTTCGTATGGATCGTCAATGTATAAAGTGAAACGTTGTGGTCCCGACACTGAGCCTTATGGAATATCACTCGTCACCGGCTGTCATCCTGAAAAGGACACTTTTATCGACACTCTTTACTTCCTGCCAGTCAGCCAAACTTCTATCTATGTGAGCACCTTGCCTCTAACACCATGGGCCCTTGCCTTATTCAGTAGCCTCCTGTCGGCACATTGTCAAAGACCTTCTGGAAGTCCAGGTGGATGACATCCATTGGCTCCCCTTGTTCTAAGCTGATCGTTACGTCCTCAAGGTTTTCCATCAGATTATCCAGGCATGACCTCCCCTTGAGGAAACCAGCTAACTTTGTCCTAATTTACTATTCACATCCAAGTATTCAGAAATCTAATTATTCACAATGGATTCCAGGATCTTACACACAGCCAAGTTTAGATTAGTCAGTCTACATTTTCCGTTTAGTACTTTCCTCCCTTTTCAATCTGTTGTATCACGTTAGCGATATTCCAGTCCTCTGGGAATCTCCCTGATTCGAGACATTCCTGAAAGATCACCACCAATGTCTCCACTGTTGCATCAGCTATCTGCCTTAGAAATCTGGAGTGGAGTCCATCTGGTCCAGGTAATTTACTTACCTTCAGGTCATTCAGTTTTCCCAGCACCTTTTCCTAGTTGATGCCCACCTTACTCAGGTCTGCCTATTAAGTCTTTTCAATGTTTGGGATATTACTCGCGTTTTCAACCGTGAAGACTGACACGAAGTAATTTTTCATCTCCTCAGCCATTTCCTTGTTCCACATTACTATCTATCCTGTGTCAATTTCTGGTGATCAGATGCCCATTTTTGCCTCTCGTGTGTCCTTTTTGTATCAAAAGAATCTCTTACTGTCTTTCTTTACATGACTGACTTACTTACCCTCATGTTTAACCTTCTCACTTATATTTATTTCTGTGTTGCTCGCTGCAAATGTAACGATATGGTGGTGAACTCCTCTGTTAATTAAACCAAACGCCCAGGAAAGCTCACCTCACCTCGTAATCTATTAGAATATGAGTGACAGCGAACTCCCAAATTCCACTATTTAAAGAAAATAACTCCAATTTATTTTTAACTCGAAAAGTGAACATTACGCCACAACTACTTACAATTTTAACCAACCCACCTCCCACAACTGCCCCCAACTCTCTAACAATATGCTGTTTCAGTAAGACACTTATGAAGATTACATCAACTTAATTTCAAAATTACACAGCTACTGCCGTCCTCTGTGATGTTACTCTTCTGGCTGCTGAATTCCCTGGGTCGTCGTATTTCTGTTTACTGTGAATATGCTTCATATGAAAAAGTATCTATGATAGTGAGTATTTCCTAAGTTCTTGCAGAGCAAGATGGTTGATCCCCAGGCTTCTTCCATCTCGATGGCATCTGCTCTCTCCCTAATTTTCAAAATGTTCGCATTTTGATGTCCCCACCATCAAATTGTGTCACTGGTACAATGTTGGCAAAACAATAAATTCAATCGCGATTTGCTTTCAGTGCCAGAGAGAGTGAAGGAAAGAGAATGTTGCATGCAACAGTGAAACTGGTGGAGCAAGATCCTTGTTCGGGCATAGATGCTGTAACAGATAAACAAAGAGTGTGAGAGAGTAGAGGGAATAGGGAGACATTTGTCCTGGCCGAGCGGGGAAGGTTATTGATGCTTGTCCTGTATTGATGGGCATTTCTTCAGATCATCTCAGTATCGGGGTGAGCGTCCCTAATGTCTTGTCCACGTCTATCACTAATAGCACCACAGAGCACATCCCTCAGCTTCTTCAGAATCAGTTTACATGGAACTTGCAAACAACAAGGAGGAACAAACATTGGTGCCTTACATTACTAAACCAAAACTGTTGTGCAATTTTCTGCATCCGATTCTCTGGAAATTAGGTATGCAAATATTATGGGTGCTGCAGTAATACCGGATGATCTAAAATTGCATCTAAACTGCGTTAACTAAATGATTGCTCATGCTGTGAAAAATAAATCCCTTAAGTGTTTATGAGGAAGGCTGAAGAGTGTGTTGTGAACCAAAGCAGAGAGCAGGTTATTTCGGGCATGGTGTTGCGTGGTCAGAAGGATTAATTACTTACCTTGCTCTGAGGCAGCTATTGGACAATCGTGACATTAATATGTTGCATTTTACACGGCGCCTGCAAGCAATATAGAATGTTTGAACATTACACTCAAATATCATGGAAACACGAAGGCTAGAGTGTCAAGTGAATTTGAAAAATACAATATGATATTTAGTGTGAGACAAACATTGGCTGTTAGTGATAGAAATACTGTCAAGTCTGAAAAATACGTACATATCACTAAGTTACAAACCACTAAAGAAAGTGAAGATGACTCATTAATGGTTTACATAAGAAATTAATGATTGCATTAAATCCAAGGAAGCAGCTTCAGAAGAATTCCAGATGTTGTGGAAACCTGAACATTATGAGAGATTTACTTTTCTAAAAATAAGGACGAAGAAAGTGTTCAGCAAATCAAAAATAACGTGAATACAAACAAACAGGAAACACAAAGACTGCTTAAATCTACTATGCATATACCAAAGAAAACAAAAGTAAGGCCAACTGTGGAAATTTGTAAGGTACAGGAGAATTTATTGTGGGAAAAAAGGAAATAGCAGAGAAACTAACCAGCTACTTTGCATCTGTCTTCATGGAGAAAGCGCCAGGAAATCTCAGTGTAAAGCAAGTGATCACATGGGACTTGTGGAACTAAAGTTATAAAGACAATTCATGTCAGCAACAAGGTAGTACTTGAAAATGGCGCTAGATTGATCATTGCTATGTCTGATGGGCCAGATATACTTCATATCAAAATGTCAGAAATAAAACAGCATATTGATTGAACTGTCGGTGACTGTGTTTTATCTTCTTGCAGATCCTGCAAAGGCCATAACCATTGTAGATAACTGAAAGATAGTAGACATGATCCATCTATGTACGCAGGAAAGAAGAGATAATGTGGAGGACTGCCGACAAACTAATTGGACATATGTAGGGAAACAGTTGGAATCCATTATATAAGATGAGATATTGGGTACTTAGAAATGAACAGTAAAATTGCAGAGAATCACAATGCATTTCTGACAGATAAATCATGCCTGACAAACTTCGGAATTATTTGAAGTTGTTTCTTGCAGCATCTACCACGGACAACCAGTGGAAGTAGTGTATGTGGATTTTCAGAAGTCTGGGCGGGAAACATTTCTGGCTGTAACAGCTGCTCCTTTTTTTGAGGTACTTTAGGTGTTGGATGTGATTTCCTCGAATTTCTGGAGCAGCAATTACTGTTTTGTATGCTGTTGCATTGTTTTGGAACTTTGGGAAAAAAGTTAAAGCAACAGCAGTTTTAAGAGGAAAAAATACAGACAAAGGAAACACATGGTGAGGGGAAGAAACTGACAGAACAGTGTATCTGCACAGTTTCTGCCTTTGCTGTTTGAATTGACGTATCGCTGGATATTGGAGTGCACCTAGGGAAATTAACAAACAGTGAAAGTAAAATTGGTTTGGAGGAACTGTTTGGGCACATTTCCCACCCAGATAAGTGAATTGTTTTAACTGTGTCCTATAGAAAGTCAGAAGTGAGTAGAGTGGGTTCTTCCTTAATTATATGTTTTTGAGATATGTCTCTTGATTAATCTTAAAATATAAGCCATAAATATTAATTTAACCTTCGGCAGTGTTTTGTAGAGGAATAAGACAGTTTTGTTTTTCTGGGTTAGTAGATTGTGAAGGAGTACAAATGGCTTTAGTTGAACCATATGCGCTTCTTGTCAGATGTGGAAGTTCAAAGAGGATTTAAGGATTACTGCGGATTATATCTGCAATAAATGGATTGGTTGGAGAGACAGTTAAAGACAATGAAGAATTTGTAACAGCAACAGTATGTGATGGTGGCAGTTATAGGAAGGGGGTGGGCAAGTCTCAGAAACAGTCACATAGATGGGTTAACTCCAAGGAAGGTAAGAGACGTAAGAAGCTAGTGCAGAAGTATTCTGGGGCTGTCCCCGTTTCAAAGAAATATGCTGTTTTGGAAACTGTAGGGGGTGATGGATTCACAGGGGAACATAGCACGAACAGGCACTTTTCTTTTATTGAGACTGGCTCTAATGCAACAAGGTTGCGTCGGATTCCACGAGGTCAATTGTGTTAGGGGGCACACTAGTCTGAGGTACAGACAGAAGGTTCTGTGGACAGCAGAGAAAAAAGTAGAATGGTGTGTTGCTTTCCTGATGCCAGGATCAAGAATGTCTCAGAAAGGGTGCAGAATGTTCTCATGGGGGGAAAGGGGCCAGCAAGAGGTCATTGTCCACATTGGACCAACGACATAGGAAGGGAAAAGTTTGAGATTCTGGACGGAGATTGCAGGGTGTTAGGCAGAAATTTAAAAGGAGGTTCTCGAGAGTAGTAATATCTGGATTACTCCCAGTGCTACGCGCTAATGAAGGCAGGAATAGGAAGATAGAGAAAATGAATGCATGGTTGTGGAGCTGGTGTATGGGACAAGGATTCACATTTTTGGATCACCTGATCTCTTTTGGGGTAGAAGGAATCTTTACCAGAAGGATGGATTGAACCTAAATTGGACGGGGACGAAAATACTGGAAGGGAGATTTGCTCGAGCTGCTCAGGAGGATTTAAACTAGTAAGGCGGGGTATGGGGGACGCAGGGAGATAATGAGGAAATAGATCAATCTCAGATTGGTACATTTGAGAACAGAAACGAGTCAAACAGTCAGAGCAGGCAGGGACAAGGTTGGACTAGTAAAGTAAACTGCATTTATTTCAATGCAAGGGACCTAACAGGGAAGGAAGATTAACTCAGGGGATGGTTAGGAACATGGGACTGGGATATAATAGCAATTACAGAAACATGGCCCAGGGATGGGCGGGACTGGCAGTTAAGTGTTCCAAGATACAAATAATACAGGGAAGATAGAAAGGGAAGCAAGAGAGGAGGGGGAGTGAGGTTTTTGATCAGGGATCGCATTACAGCTGTACTGAGGAGGATATTCCTGGAAATACATCCACGGAATAATATGGGTAGAACTGAGAAATAAGAGTGGGATGATCACCTTATTGGGAATGTATTATGGACCCCTAATAGTGAGAGGGAAATTGAGAAACAAACTTGTAAGGAGATCTCAGCTATCTGTAAGAAAGTAGGGTGATTATGGTAGGAGATTTTAACTTTCCAAACATAGACTGGGACTGCCATAGCGTTAAGGGTCTAGATGAAGAAGAATTTGTTAAGTGTGTCCAAGAAAATTTTCTGATTCAGTATGTGGATGAACCTACCAGAGAAGGTGCAAAACTTGGCCTGCTCTGGGGAAATAAAGCAGGGCAGGTGACTGAGGTGTCAGTGGAGGAGCACTTTGGGGTCAGCTACCATAATTCTATTAGATTTAAAATAATGATGGAAAAGGATCGAGCAGATCTAAAAGTTGAAGTTCTAAATTGGAGAAAGGCCAATTTTGACGGTATTTGGCAAGGACTTTATAAACCAGATTGGGGGGAGATGTTCGCAGGTAAACGGACGGCTGGAAAATGGGAAGCCTTCAGAAATGACATAACAAGAATCCGGAGATAGTATATTCCTGTTAGGATGAAACGTAAGGCTGGTAGGTATAGGGAATGCGGGAAACTAAAGTGTTTGATTAATATAAATAAGGAAGCATATGTCAGGTATAGACAGGATCGATCGAGCGAATCCTGAGAAGAGTATAAGAGGGAAATCAGGAGGGCAAAAGGTGACATGAGATAGCTTTAGCAAGTAGAATTAAGGAGAAACCAAAAGGTTTTTACAAATGCATTAAGGACTAAATCATAACTAGGGAGAGAATAGAGCCCCTCAAAGATCAGCAGTCCAGCCTTCGTGTGGAGCCACAGAAAATGGGGTAGATAGTAAACGAGTACTTTGGATCAGTATTTTCTGTGGAAACAGATATGGAAGGTATTGAATGTCAAGAAATAGATGGTTTCACGTTGAAAAATATCCATATTACAGAGGAGGAAATGCTGGATGTCTTGAAACGGGTAAACGTGTATAAATCCCCAGGACCTGAACAGGTGTACTCTCGAACACGGTGGGAAGCTAGAGAAGTGATTGCTGGGCTTCTTACTGAGTAAAAAATGAGGTCTGCAAATGCTGGAGATCACAGCTGAAAATGTGTTGCTGGTTAAAGCACAGCAGGTTAGGCAGCATCTCAGGAATAGGGAATTCGACGTTTCGAGCATAAGCCCTTCATCAAGAATGAGTCTTCTTACTGACACATTTGTACCGTTGATAGTCACAGGAGAGGTGCCAGAAGACTGGAGTTGGCAAACGTGGTGCCACTGTTTAAGAAGGGTGGCACGGACAAGCCAGGGAACTATAGGCCAGTGAGCCTGACGTCGGTGGTGGGCAAGTTTTTGGAGGGAATCCTGAAGGACAGGATGTACATGCATTTGGAAAGACAACGACTGATTAGGGATAGCCAACATGGCTTTGTGCGTGGGAAATCATATCTCACAATCTTGATTAAGTTTTTTGAAGACGTAACAAAGAGGATTGATGAGGGCAGAGCGGTAGATGTGATCTATATGGACTTCAGTAATGCATTCGACAAGATTCTCCATGGGAGACTGATTGGCAAGTTTAGATCTCACGGAATACAGCTGGAACTAGCCATTGGGATACAGAACTGGCTCAAACGGAAAAGATAGAGCGTGGAGGTGGAGAAATGTTTTTCAGACTGGAGGCCTGTGACCAGTGGAGTACCACAAGGATCAGTGCTGGGTCCTCTTTTTTGTCATTTACATAAATGATCTGAATGCAAGCGTAAGAGCTATCGTTAGTAAGTTTGCAGATGACACCAAAATTCGAGGTGTAGTGGACAGCGAAGGAGGTTACCTTAGAGTAAAACAGGATCTTAATCAGATGGGCCAATGTACTGAGAAGTGGCAGACGGATGTTAATTCAGATAAATGCGATCTGCTACATTTAGGAAAAGCAAATTTTAGCAGGACTTATACATTTAATGGCAAGGTCCTGGGGAGTGTTGCTGAACATAGAGACCTTGGAGTCCAGATTCATAGCTCCTTGAAAGTGGAGTCGCAGGTAGATAGGATAGTTAAGGCGGCGTTTGGTATACTTTTCTTTATTGATTAGAGCATTGAATTATGAGGTCATGTTGCGGCTGTATGGCACACTGGTTAGGTCACTGTTGGAATATTGCATAGAATTCTGGTCTCCTTCCTATCGGAAATATGTTGTGAAAATTGAAAGGGTTCAGTAAAGATTTACAAGGAAGTTGACAGGGTTGGAGGGTTTGAGCTATAAGGAGAGGCTGTACAGGCTGGGGCTGTTTTCCCTTGAGCGTTGGGGGATGAGCGGTGACCTTATAGAGATGTCCAAAATAATGAAGGGCATGGAGAGAATAAATAGACAAAGTCTTTTCCCTGGGGTCGGGGAGTCCTGAACTAAAGGACATAGGTTTAGGGTGAGAGGAGAAGGATGTTGGGTGGCACAGTGGTTAGCAACGCCAGAGACTCGGGCTCAATTCCCGCCTCAGACTGTGTGGACTCTCTGTGTGGAGTTTTCACATTCTTCCCGTGTCTGCGTCGGTTTCCTCCCATAATCCAAAAATGTGCAGATTTGGTGAATTGGCTATGTTAACTTGCCCATAGTGTTAGGTGAAGGTGTAAATGTAGGGGAATGGGGCTGGCTGGGTTGCAGGTTGGTGTGGACTTGTTTCCACGTTGTAAGTAATCTAAATCTAAACCTAAATGAGACCTAAGAGGCAACCTTTTCACACAGACGGTGTATGGAATGAGCTGCCAGAGGATGGTACAATTGCAGCATTTAAAAGGCATTTGGATGGTTATATGAATAGGAAGAGTTTAGAGGGATATAGACCGGGTGCAGGCAGGTGGGACTAGATTGGTTTGGGATATCTGCTGGACATGGACGGATTGGCCTGAAGGGTCTGTTTCCGTGCTGTACACCTCTGTGACTACATAGCTCACACAGTCAAATCGTAAATGTAATTAGTGTGAATAGTATTTGGAGGAACACGTGTAATTGGAAAGTTAAAGTTAGGTTGGATTTTGTTTAAGGGAATCGGAATATAGAGGTAAAGCCATCATGAAGCAGTTACATAGAGTGTTGGGGAGTGTGTACCTGAGGTATTGAGTGCAGTTATGATGACCTAATCTAGAAGGAGTACACTGATCACAGAGGACGTCCAATGGACATTCTCCAGATTAATTCCTCAAATGACAAGGTTTCCTGGTGGGGACATTTGTCTTGCAACATCTCCAGTTTCAAAGCATGAGAGGTGATCGCAGTGAAATTTCAAAAAATCTATGATACATGTGATGAGGTGGAAATAAATAGGATGTTTCCCTAGTTGCCTACTCTATATTTAAGGCAAATAATGACAGGATAAGGGATATGCCATTTAAGACCCTAATAAGGAGGAAATTCTTCCCTCGGAGGGGACTGACTAACACAGGGGCATGGAAGCCTGCTGGCAGGGCAAGATTAAGGAGAATCCCCAGATATTCTTCACGTATATCAAGTGGAACCGAACAACGGGCCTCTTAGTGACTTGCCAAGTTGCATCCAAACACAACTTCATGGTAGAAGGCTGTTTGTGTGACTGGAGCCCAATTTCCCCTGGTGTACCACAGAGATCAGTGCTGTGTCCCTTATGATTTGTGGTATTCATAAGTGATGTGAATGTGACGTGGGTAGGGGGAGTGTGAGATGTAAGTTTCTGTTTGACACAAAGATTGGCCGGGTGGTTGGCAGTGAGGAGGAAGGTCTTATGTTACAGGAAGATAAAGATGGAATGGTCAAATAGTCAGATCAATGGCAGATAGAATGTAACCCTGATAAATATGAGGTGATACACTTTGGAAGAAGGAACCAGACAGGGGAGTACTCAATGAATGGCACTACACTAGGAAGCTCAAAGGGTGCTTCTCCACACATTCCTGAATATGACTGGATATGATAATTGACTAGTTCAGCATGACTGAAATAAAACCTTTATTAATTGACCCAAAGATTATACGCATTTTATAGAGCACTTTGATAAGTCCAAATGAAATATTGTGTGCAGTTCTGGGAGCCACATTACAGGAAGAATGTGATAGCACGGGATGAGGTGCAGAGGAGATTCACCAGGATGTTCCCTGGGATGGAACATATGAGCTGTGGAGAGAGGCTGGATAAGCTCGAGTTATTTTGGAGCAGAGGAAGTTGAGTAGGTAAGTAATTCAGGTTTAATATTACAAGGGGCATGGACAGAGTGAATAGACAATAGTCAAAGTTTCAGCTTCCTAGCAGTCTGAAAACAGGAAATGGAGAATGGAGAACGAGAAACATGACACAACTACTTCACTTCTGCCTTCACAGTAAAATACATAAACAAAGTCTTCCCAACAATTGGAGAAAACCCGAGTCTGAGGAGAGAATGATATTGAATGAAATTAGTAAAGAAACTAATTTGGAGAAATTATTGGAACTGAAAATAATGGGCATAGAAAAAAATCAACACACATTGATAAAATGGGAAACATATTTGAGAAACTGACTGGTAGATTAATTACAGAAAAAGAAGTAGAGATACTGAACTTGGATTTTCATCAAGAATTTTAATCGAGTCGTAAGCCTAGTGTGCAAAGTAAAAGCGCATGGGATGGGGGTAATGTATGAACATAGTGTTAAAATGGGAATGTTGATAGGAAACAATGAGTAGGAATAACTGGATGGTTTACAGTTTGGAAGGGTCATGAGGCATCGCAATGATTGGTGCTGGGTCGCCAGATATTCACAATACATCTCAAACATCTCGTTGAGGGAATCAAATGCAAAGTTTCCAAGTCTGCTGACAGAACTAGGATTTTGAAAAGTGATGAGAATGTGAAAAAAGCTTCAAGGTGAGTGGAACAAAGTGAGTGAATGAGTAAATATATAGCAGATGAAGAGCAGTGTGGATAGATGTGATGCTGTCTACTTTGTTGGGAAACAATAAAATACCAGCCAACCATTGGTAAAGGGAGTGTTTGAGAAATGTCGATCTATGAAGGAAATTGCACTTTTCTTCTGTTATTGTTTGGACAGGCCTCTGAGTTCCATGCAGGGCAGTGCTATCTGAAGACAGAAGTCGATACTTGGAATGCATTGGCACACAGACCAGTTTATGCAGACCCACCATGTGGGGAGCTGTAACATTGAAAAGGACCTGGGATCTCCCTGTACACCAGTCACTGAAAGCAATATTGCAGGAGCAGAAAGCAGTCAGGAAGATAAATGGGGTGTTGACCCTCATTTCAGGGGGGCTTGAGTCCAGGATTAAGGGTGTCTCAATACAGCTGTACAGGCCCTTGGTGAAAACTCAACTCGAACATTGTGCAGTCTTGACAAACGTGACATTGAGGGAGTGCAGCGAAGGATGAACAGACTGATCTCGGATGACAGACTTTTTGTGGAGCAGAGTTTGGGGTGACTGAGCCTGTATTCCATGGGATTTAGGAAAATCAGTGGAGATCTCAGTGAGATATATAAAACACTGACAGGGTTAGATAGATGGGAAGCAGTGATGATTATACCCCTGGCTGGGACGTCTAAACAAAGGGGCCACAATATTAGGTATGGACAGGTCATATTGCATTTAGATAAGAATAAATGTCAGAGACTGGTGAACTTGGGAACTCTCTCTCACATAAGGCTATGGAAGACAAGGCACTAAAGACTAATGAAGATGTCTAGACACAAAAAGGATGGGGAGAGAGCAGGAGTTTAATGTAGAAATAAAGGGTCAGCCATCATTATATTGCATTGGATAACAAACTCGACAGACCAAAGGGACTATCGCAGTTCCTATTTTATAGCTTCAGAAGGTCAATTACATAAAGGGATTTGTACAGTGTGTGGGGAAAGTGCATTGAGGAGATGTTCAGACATTAACTAGAATGGGTCAGGTGCAATGTGCTGTATGACCTATTCCATTCCCGATGTTTCTGTGCGGTCTGTGGGAAAGCTCTGTAAATGTTGTCACAAGATCGCAGACGTTAGGAAGGAGGTCTCTGCAGGGTCAACAGGACTGTATTTCCCGTTCCCTTTTCCATACAGAGGCTGGGGCTGGGGGTTCTGTCCGGTTTTATCATTTAAGACCTCGGAACAGTTTGATACAATAGAGTGTCTTGCTTGGCTGTTTCAGAGAGCATTGAAGAGTTTACCACATCTCTGTGTGTCTGGAGTCACGTTTAGCCAGACCAGGAAAGCACAGGAGATTCACTTCCTGAAAGTACATTGGATAAACAAATTGGTGTTTACAATCGACATTGACTTCAAGGTCAGTATTACTGACACCAGATTTTTGATCTCGATATTTTATTAATTGTTTTTAGCTTTCACCAGCTGCAAGAGCATTAGCCTGGTCCGGATTTTTAATCCAGCGACTTTAACAAAACAGTACCATCTCCACACGGGGACAGATTGGAAACCACACTGAGCAGGATATTTCTGTACTGTTTGACAACTCTATCAAAAGTAACTCCCAGTTTGACTATCGTGGTGAGACTGAGGGAGTTGTAATTGGTCAGATTGTAATTATTCCCGTTTTAGGGAACTGAACACAGCTGAGTAATTTTCCACATTGCCAGGGAAATGTCAGAATTGGAGCTGGAATGAAACAACTTCCCCAGGGACACGGCTTGTTGTGCAGCACAAGTCTTCAGTCCTATTGCAGGAATGGGGTCAGGGCCCAATGACTTTGCCCTATCTAATGTGTTCAGCTGTTTCTTCATGTCACGTGCAGCGAATTGAATTGGTTGAAGACTGGTCTGTGATTCTGAGGGCATCATGATGACGGTGAGTTGAAACATTGACTCAACACCCCTGGCTAGGATGGTACAGATACTATTTCCTTGTTTTTTTTTACACTGATGTGCAGAGCTGATCCATTGATAGAATGGGAATAATTGTGGAGCCGACTCCACCAGTTAGTTATTTAATCGTCGATCACGATTGTTGGCCAGATGTGGCAGGCTGCAGAGGTTTCATCTGGGTGTATTGACCTTGTGACAATTTCTCTCTCTCGATCATATGATTTGGTTTCATTTGATTTGAAAGGATTCATTGTCGCATGAATCTAAGTAGAGTGAAACTCTTTGTTTATACACAGTTCTGGCAGATCATCGTGAGAGTTGGAGCTGCCTTTTTTTAGAGACATGGAGTGGCCGAAATTTAAACGTTTACTTCAATTGTCTGTTTTTGTAGAGCCACAAAATAGCCAGAAATTAAAATAGATTGCTTGAGCATTAGTGAAAAACGGCCTTTGAGAAGACAATTATTCCAAGGCAAAAGAAAGGATAGTCTGATTCACAAGATTCTGAAACATGCCAACATAGTGATAAAGAAAGTCCTTTTTTAAAAAAAAATGATGATTTGTATCAGAACACAGATGAAATAATGAAATTGAAGCACAAAAACGTCGAAGAATCATTGCAAAAGGTTACTTATTCTGATCTCAGTAACTATTTTTTTCATCCACAAAAACAGCTACTCAAGTTATTTTTCAGAAGCGAGCTGCGCCGTTGAAACTGTTTACAATAGTAATAAGTTTTAGTTAAATATTTGGTAAATAATCACGGACACAGATTTCAACGTAATTATAAAACCTTAAAGAGATGCCTGGCAGGTCTTGTCTAATTCGATAAGAAAAGGGTTAACAGTAGATATAATAATAATATTATGCATTTTGTAACAGAATCAACTTTTTAATGTAAATTGTGATCACAGAATATGATAAGAGATAGCCTGCCCATTGGAGAATAGAATTCATGCAATCCATCAAGATAAACAATGAGGAGTATGACGAAAAAGAGCACAGCCACGAACTTTGGAATGCATTCTAGAAAGATCTTAAGGACTAGATATAACAGGAATCCATAAACATCCGAAACAAATAAGAACCTCAGGCTGTCCATGCTAGTGTCCATCATTGATCCGTTGTTTTACAAGATTGATTCTGCAGAAGGGGAGTGGAGGGTACACTGGCAAGGTTGTGTATGATCATTGCAACACAGAACGGAGAAAAATACTGTTTTTTTACAGTAAAATCGAAGTGTGTCATTGATTTGCCTTCTGATCTGAGCTAAAGTTTAAGGAAATGATTCTCTTCTCATGTCAAAGCCAGTTTCGGGGAAGATCCTTTGGTATTCTCCCAGCATTAACCAAGTCTTGTTTGAATTAAATCCATTCCATGCCTGTGCCCTGTCTGCCTCCAGAGTTTTTGATCCTAGCTGGGGAATCTAGCTCCTACAATAAGCAAGGACATACAGATCATAGGGTAAAGGAAAAAACTTAGACTGAGACATACATGCTTCACCAGAAAGGGCATGCAATAGACAACATAAATGTGAGCAAGATCAGCATTATTGGAAGTTAGAGAGTCCATTCCTCAGTTAAATAATGGCTAGGAAGATGCTGTTCATGAGCCGCTGGTTTGTGTGTTCAAGCTTCTGTATTGTCTGCGTGATGGAAGTGATTGTAGGAGATCCAGGGTGCGATGGGTTTTTGATAATGTTGTCAGCTTTTTCCGTGGCAGTGAGCTGTGTAAATGGAGGCAATGGATGGGACGTTGGTTTCTGTGATGGCATGGGCTGTGCACACAACCTTCTGTCATTTCTCTTACTGTCCTGGGCAGGGTTGTGGCCACGCCAGGCTATTATACACACAGATAGTTTGCTCTCAGTGGTGCATTTGTAGACACTGGAGAGGGTCCTTGTGGACATGTCAAATGTCCTGAGGCGCCAGAGAAAGAAGAGGCACTGTTGTGTCATCTCGACTGTCACATCTGCATTGGAAGTCGGTTATCGTCACTCCAAGCAACTTAATGCTATCCACCCTTTCAACTTCAGTTCCATTGATGCAGATGGGAGCATGTTCTCTTCCTTTCATTCTGAAGTCATTGACCAGTTACTTAGTTCTGCCGACGTTGAAAGAGAGGATGGTCTCAGTGCAACACATCACCAAGTCCTCTATTTCCGTTCTGTATTTTGACTTGCCATCATTACATATTTGTCCTATTATGATGGTGTCATCAGTGAACATGTAGATGGCATTCGTTCAAAATTTGGCAATACAATCGTGGGTTTACAGGGAGTATAGTAGGGGACTGAGAACACATCCTTTAGGACTTCAGTGTAGAATGTTATCATGGAAGAGACACGTTTACCTATTTTCACTGATTGTGCACTGTAGGTCAGAAAGCTGAGGATCCAATTTCAGAGGGCGGAGCCAAGACTAAGGTCAGGGAGTTTTGTGATCAGTCTGAAGGGAATAATGGTGTTGAAGGTGAACCTATAGTCAATGAGTAGGAATCTGACGTGGGTGTCCTTGTTGTCCAGATGTTCCAGGGATATGGTCCCATTCCACTGGCAGGAAAATTGTAGGGGATCGAGGCAGGCTGGGAGACTGGAACTGATGTGGGCCATGACTAGCTTCTCGAAGCACTTCATGCCCCTCTCAGTCTCCTGCGCTCTAAAGAGAAATGTTCCAACTTATCCAATCTCTCCCTATGAATCAGACGCTTGAGTCCTGGCAACATCCGTGTAAAGTTCCAGTTTAATAGAAACTTTCCTATAGCAAGGTGACCAAAACTGAACACAATGCTGAACTTGGAAATATTTGGAACTGTACGTTTTACTCTGCTGCCAATTATTATGCTGCTGTGATATTGTTTTATTTTTTGTGTTATTCTGAAATCTTATTATTCATTGAATCCTCTGCCGGCAATCCCCTCGGGTGAACGTCCTCCTGACTGCTTGAATTTGAATCAATCTATTTTGTTTGGGCAGATATTTTGAGGCCGCTGTATATCAGAAAACAGGAAGAGATGATGGATGTTTGTGCAATGTGTGTCCTTTACTGGACCAGCTTGTCTCTCCAGGCACCTAAAGCTTTTATTGTGGGCCAGAGTACCTCAAAATTGTTACATCACAGAAGGAAGCTATTCAGCCCATTGTAGGTCCATGCACATAGAACATTACAGCTCAGTACCTACAACATCCTTCAGCACTGCCGACAGATCCACCGACCTTACTGTCAAACGTAAATTTATTAACTAATCCTTCTATACGCTCATTAAGGTCATTTTCAAAAGGACAAACAGCAGTCACTCCAAAGCAGATCCTTGAACTATATCACTAGCAACTAAACTCCAGGATGAACATTGCCCATCAATACCACCTTCTGTCTGTTTTCAGCTAGCTGATTTGTGATCCAAACGTCTCCATATTGTCTGGGAGAAAGTACGGACTGCAGATGTTTGAGATCAGAGTCGAGAGTGTGGCGCTGGATACGCACAGCAGGTCAGGCAACATCCGAGGAGCGAGGAGAAAATGAAGACTGCAGATGCTGCAGAACAGAAAACTGATTCCTGATGAAGGGCTTACAAGAAAAACATTAACTTGCATGCATCTTGGACGCAGTCTCATCTGTTCTGCTTTTCCAACACCACACTCTCAATATTTTTATCAATAGCCTACCATGGAGGACCTTATCAAACGCTTCACTGAAATCCATCTACCCCACTTTACCCTCATCCACCTGTTTGGTCATCTTCTCAACGAACTCTGTAAGATTTTTGAGGTATGACATACCCTTCACAAAACCTTGTTGACTATTCCTAATCAAATGATTCCTTTCTAGATGATAGTAAATCCTATCTCTTATAATCCTTTCCAACACTTTACCCACAACCAAAGTAAGATACTATTACCAGGGTTGTCTCTTCTCCATTTCTTGAGCAAGGGGACAACGTTTGCTGTCCTCCAGTCTTCTGGCACTATTTCTGTAGACAATGGCGATGTAAAAATTCGAACAGATGGTTGTGTAAACTCCTCCCTAGCTTCTCAGAGAATCCTAGGATAAATCCCATCTGGCCAGGGGACTTATCTATTTTCACACTCTCCAGAACTGCTAACATCTCCATGTTACGATCTTCAATCCCATCTAGTCTAATAGCCTGTATCTCAGTATTGGCCTCGACAGCATTTTCTTTTTCCATTGTGAATACTGATTCAAATATTAATTTACAGCCTGTCCTATCTCCTCAGACTCTACACACAATTTAACACTACTGTCCTTGATTGCCATTAATCTTCATTTGGTCATTCTTTTATTCATGACATACTGATAGAAAGCTTGAGGGTTTCCCTCGATCCTACTTGACAAAGACTTATCATGCTCTCTCCTGGCTATTCTTAGCTCTTTCTTTAAGTCCTTCCAGGCTAACATGTCACTCTCAAGCATCCGAACTGAGCCTTCACGTTTCATCTTTACATAAGCCTCCTTCTTCCTCTTGACAAGAGATTCAACTTCTTCAGGAAACCACAGCAGCCTCACTTGACTACTTCCACCTTTCCTGACATGTATAAACTTATCAAGGACACACAGTAGCTGTTGTTTGAAAAAGCTCCACACTTAAATTGTACCCATCCTCTGCAGTTTCCTTTCACATCCTATGCATTCTAAAACCTTTCCTATTCGCATCATAATTGCCTTTCCCCAGCTATAACTCTTGCCCCGCGGTATACACCTGTCCCTTTCCATCGCTAAGGTAAACATAACTGAATTGTGGTCACTATCAGCGAAGTGTTTACCTACCTCCAAACCTAACAACTGGTCTGGTTCATTACCAAGGACAAGATCCAATTTGGCCACTGCCCTTGTTGGCCTATCTACATACTGTGTCAGGAAACCATTCTGCACACATTGGACAAAAACTGACCCATATAAAGTAATTGAACTGTAGCATTTTCAGTCAATGTATGGAAAGATAAATTCTTTCATAATAACTACTCTGTTACTTTCGCTCCTATACAGTGTCATCTTTGTAATCCTTTCCTCTACATCTCTGTAACTTTTTAGAGGGCAATAGACAACTGTCAACAGGGTGACCTATCCGTTTTTGTTTCTAACGTCTTCCCAAACTACCTCAGTAGACGAGTCCTTATCAAGCATCCTTTCTACCAACGTAATGCTGTATTTGATTTTCAATGCCACCCCACCCTCCCCCACCCCAAACCCCACCCACGCCCCACTTTTAGTACCTTCCTTGTTCTTAATGAAGCATCTAAACCCCGGACCCTCCAACGATCAGTCCTGTCCCTGCTCTATCCATTTCTCCAAAATGGCCACAGCATCAAGCTGTACAACTGAACAATTTGGAAACAGGGAGTGATTGGAGGGATTTTAAATGAGGGTGAGTAGGATAGATCAGAAGACAGCATGAGGGGGCATAGACAGGAACAAACAGAAAATGGAAGTTTTATTTAGAAATTCTCACGGACTGCAAGGCCTTTATCTATTGCCATACGGTTTGAGCACTGTGCAGATACTGGCTGTGGTCCCAGATCATTTATCGCCAACAATATCATAGAGCTGAGTTACTGACACTTAAACAGAGTCCAAAAGGCCAAGTGATTTTTTTTTTCTACAGTGAGAAGGTGATTTAAATTAAATAGACTGGGTGAACAAAAGCATGAACTGAGAATCCTTTCAGTACTGAGATACTACAGAGAATCTCAATGAGGTGGATCACTGACAGAGGTGAAATCAGCATCTCAGCTGTGGGCCAAATAATGATTGATAAAGATTGCACGCCACTTCCGTGATTTTGTAATACACATTTCAATTTATGTAGCTCAAGATCATGAATGCATCTTATTTCTTTGTACTTCCCATAGTTTAATACTCACAAGAAATAATATTGTCCCCGTATTTTGTGTTCAATAAACAAATTTTACTCCTTGTTCCTCACTTTAGATGTATCCTTGAATCTGTTCTTCATATGAGTTATAAAAAGTAACATTCCAATACTGATGACTGAGGAATATTATTGTCCCTCCCTCCTGTCTGAACTGCCATGTCCCCCAATTCTCTTTGCTTTCTGTCTCCTCCACAATGCTATAACCACATTGTAATTGAAGTGCAGTAAATGACATTTCATCACAGTTCACTAACATCGATCATATCAATAGCACAGGCCTCATCTGATTCTCTCTAAACCTGGAATAACAATCTGAATCACATTTGTCACGTTCAATTCTCTGTTAACATAACCATGCCATTTGTCTGTTGCAACCCCACCATTATCCGACACACATTCCTCTCAGATCATGAACTATAAAAATTGTCTCAATGTCTAATTGATATTATGATGCTTGATCAATAGTTCCAGGATGTATGTTTCTATTTATAATCAGAGACACATGTTTCGTTCTGATAAACTTATGGCACTACTCCTGCATCCAAGACAGATTTAATGGTTGCACTCAATTGATCTCCCAGCCCCAAGATTTGTTCCATCAGTCACCTTCACATAGTCTATCCAGAAAATGACAGTTTGAATCATTGTTTTGAATTTGAATAAAACAATATTGAATTGAAAGGCGTTGGCTGGAGCTATTTGTTCAGTGACTATGAATGATGTCAGTCTCCGTGGATCCGAGATGTGTCACTGGAGGGTTTGCCTCTTCCATTATTTAAGGACTCGGTTCAATGTGTTCTCCCAGTATGGGCGGGAGCATCAACGACTGGACTAACAGGGATCAGCAGCTCGAGAGACAGGAGGAGGAGAGATCAGAATCTGAGAATATTAGACTGGAATGTTCCAACAATTGACAGGCGTTTATCCATGGGTCTTTACTACCTTTCTCAGCCTTAGATATCATTAGCATCACGGATCGAAGATATCCTTTGGATTATTCAAGGTCGTTACTATCCCATCCTCGCTATAGTTGGTGTTCCTGGTAAGTCATTCCATCTGACCATTAAACTGAGTTGAACTGAATTGCTGTTCATATTCAAATATTAAAATTTGGAAGTCATCATTTTCAGATGCAGTCAAAAATTTTATTCCTTACTGATTATAACGAGCAAATTACTATCCACAACTTACTCAACAATACACGAGGAGAAACCAGACTGTTCTTAAACTCCATGATCTTTTTTCTCCATTCATATTTACATTTCTCACCACTCACCAATCCTGCCCAGGGCCACTATCAGGATATTTCAGTCACCTTCTCAGCCTCAATGCAACTGCTGAATAATCCATCGTTTGTGCCTTTGGTAAATCCATATATAACCGTTTCAAGTCCCTTCTAACTATG
Organism: Hemiscyllium ocellatum; assembly: GCF_020745735.1. Classification (NCBI taxonomy): domain Eukaryota; kingdom Metazoa; phylum Chordata; class Chondrichthyes; order Orectolobiformes; family Hemiscylliidae; genus Hemiscyllium; species Hemiscyllium ocellatum. The sequence continues at coordinate 2,937,670 of NW_026869294.1, read as the reverse complement.
CTTACGTCACAATATATTTGCATTTGAGATGGTTACTTTGTCCTCTCCACAGAATCTGTCAGATGGACAGACAGTGCATGGTGGTCAAGTCATTGACTCATAATCAAGCGGCACACCATAATAATCTTTTGGTGTCTCATGAAGGAAGTTGATGGAATGCAAATGAAATCATCACCACTTGTTATGAACAGAAGCCTGTCTGTTTGCCTCATGTCCTGTAGAGAGGGCAATGGGTTATCCTTCCATGTTCAGGTCTCTGTGTGACTGCAAACCCACAGCAATTGGTTTACTCTTTATTAGCCTGTGCAACAGCTGAATCAGCCACGCAGTTCAAGATCATCATAACATGCTGGTCTGATCATGGCTGCACACATCCCGCGAGAGCAGAACAACAGGAAAGACAGCTCCCTTCCTCTGCCTGATTTCCATGTTCCTGCAAGTAATCTCCATTCAGGTAGGTGACCATTCCCTGTTTCAAGTGAATTCTTTCTGATTGAGTCTCCCTCTGAACGTCATATAAATCTCCATCGACACCTCTGGTGATGACTGACGCAAAAATGTAAGAAACTTCAAAATTCCACATCATTCACATAACAGTGAGAAGGAATGGCTTTTTATTCCACAGGAAAGAAGCTGAGACAGCTACGTGAGGGAACAGAATTAGTGTGATTAATCCTAGAGTGTTGTTGAGATAGTATTTGGGGTATTGGTGCAGAGATTTTCTCTCCTTTATTAGGAATAATCCTCTTGGCAGAAAGAGTGCAAAGGAGTTTCACCAGACTCATTGTTGGGATGATTGTACCATCGGGTGTGCATAAGGATTAATCTGTAGCGCTTTGAAGAATAAGAGATTATTGCATTGAACCTTAAGGCGATGGACAGTCACTCATTATATTCAAAACAGAACTAATACGGTGATAAATTCCATGCTTTTTTAAACTTGGTTTACATGATTCTCAATGGCTTAAAAGACTCTGAGAACGTTCCTCTCACTCCACGCCACTCCCCATTTCAATTGAGAGAGAGAGGGCCAGTCTTCAACTAAACTCTTCTAACATTAATACAGTGTATTTGGTGTATGATCATACATAGAACTTCACGTTATCCCCATCCCGACAGGAGCCACAATACTTTCACTCTAAAACAGTTAACTATCCTCACGAGCTTCTGACACCCACGGAGAACATGGGTCTGTCTTCTTGGAGATGGGGGATGCCTCCTTGAGACTTGGCACAAAACATTTGGTTTCCTTCCTCACTGCCGGCAAAACACGTTATAGTATCATTTTTTCCACAGGCAATGGAGCCACGAGGAACATTGTGAGCAGTCTATGAGTGCAGTGTCTGCTCCATTCGTTTCCAGGATGGAGCATCAATGACACCCTCCTATTCCTATGTAATTGTCTCGATGGGTGAATGGTTTCCTCCTGGTTCTATAGAACAGGTTTAGGGGTCTTACTGGACTCTGCCTGTTCCTGTTTAACAGAGCAATATACTGCCCAGATGCCTCCTCTTCCTGTGGAACAGGCAGGATTGAATGGGCTGTCCCTCTTCTTGTTCAGTCATTTCGATGGGCTGAATGGTTTCCACATATCCATGTAACCAGCTTGAGATGCTGAATGAGCTCCTCTTTTAACTGTGGAAATGTGCAGTGCCTCACAGCACTGTTACATGAATGTTACCGACACTTTAACAGCACAAACATGAATGTTGTTTGGGTCTTCCTGAATATAGACACAGACCGGTTCAGGAGCTGAGGGGGAACAAATTGTTCTGAATATTGTGTGATCTTCAGTGATCACGCTGCTTCTGATCTTGAGATAGATGGGGGGCGCCGGGAATGGGGGCATACAGACGTTGACGAAGGAGCTGAAGATGCTTGTGCTAAGCAAGTTAATTTGAGGATCTCCTGAAGCGATGTCCCGGAACTGAGAGGATTGTCGGACACCGACCACAAACATCTTCCTCTATGCTCTGAAAGATCTCAACCAGTGGGGAAGGTTAGACCTGATTCTCATTCAGCTCAAATAAATAGATGGTCCCGATAACATCCTCAGTCAAGTACTGCCTTGATCTCAAGGCCATTCACTCTTTCCTGAGCCCCTGTGTTCACCTCTTGTTCATATCAATAGGTGATGGTGTTTGTGTAGAGAGTGATTTCCTCTCATATAGGGTAATCAATGCCAGGAATTATCTGGACTAGAGAGTTAGGGGAGCTACATCACTGAAAGTATTTAAAGAGGTGGTACATGAATTTTTGACCTGTCAGAGAGCTGAGGATTGTGAATAACTGGCCATTAAGGAGGAGTTAATGCTAACAGTAGGTCAGTCATGATTGTATACAATAGCTTGACTGGCCGAATTACCTATTCCTGATCCGTATGTTTTCATTTTCTGTAATTTCAAAGCAAACTGCTGCAATTTTCCTGGATGCATTGTTATTGCATGTTGTAATCAGAGAGAGCAAAGCATTTTTGAGTCATCTCTGAGTGAGGCTCTACCATGCACTTTGATCTGATTAAGGTCTCAGCAGCACTTTTCTGTCAGTGTACCATTTCCCTACATTCATTTATCTTTCAAATGTCTGACATAGACAATTTTGAACAAATGGAAATATCCAGCCATCACAATCTTCTGTGGAAGGGAATTGAAACCTTACCAACTCTTTGAGAATCTCTTGTTCGTGTTCGGACCAATGTTGGAGAGACAGTCATGTCTTTTCCCTCTCCTCTATTGGTGAAAGCAAATTTTAAATGTAACCAGTTGAGTGCTGTGTCCAATGATATCGGTATCGGACTGGGTAATTTTCTAGAAAAATCTGAGACACAGAAAGTTGGACTGTGAACAAATGGTAAAAGGATAGTGTCCCAAATGTTTTTCTGACTTTGAACTTATTCTGCTCACACAAATGTCTGAAAATGCGGATTTCTTCCCGGAACAGTTGGATTTGGCTGAATTCCCTTTGCTTCGAGATGTACAGAGATTCTTATGAATCCTCATCAGGAATCCGCCACAAGTGGTAAATATGACTTAGGATTCTTCTGCTCTCACGTCTTGTTTTCAGACAGAACACGGTAAGAGAGAGAGTGACCAATTGGCTGCTGCTTCTGAAGCAAGTAATATTTTTTCTCCGTCTCTGTGTAGAAAAATACAAGAATGCCAACTGAACGCCAAACTGGACCATGTACACTCTCCATGTACATTCTCTGGAATGCATGATAATAGACTGTATGCTGTATGCAGCATCATTGCTATTGTTGTGCACAATGCCTTTCATTAGCAAAATAAAATAATGTGCCCGTTTTATGATTTGATGAGATGTTAATATGCATCTGCGTAATTTTTAAAAATTGGTTGATATCTTCATAATATTTGTGTTAATACCAATGCATCTCATTCAAAAACATATTATCTAGCTTTAGTCTTCTTAACCAAGAGAAAATATTTATCCAGCTGAACGACTTCTCTGAAAATCGTGGTTCAATAAGATTTCTCATCTAAGATCTAAACAGATAATCCCCGATAACAAAAGGCCTTCATTTCAGGAATGAGTAAAGGGAAGCATCTTTGAACATCTTTGAAATGAATTGTATCCCGTTTTATTTTTCGTTTAGAGGATCAAAACTGCACCCAGTGTATCTGATGTGGTCTCAGTAATGCCCTGTACAGATACAGTGAAATATTCCTAATTAAACCCAATACCCGTTGCCACAAACAGCATCATTCCACTTACCTTCCGAATCGCTTGCTGCATCTGCAGACAGACTTCATATGATTCATGTACCAGAAATATGAAAAACATCTGCATCACAGAGTTCTGCAATCTCTCTCCATTTAAATTGTTCCTGACTGCCATAGACAACTCACATTATATTATTTCTGCTGAAAGTATGCTCACTAACCTTCCCTGTCTACATCATAATGCAGATTCACTACCTCCATTTGAAGATCTATTGAATGATCATTTTGGTGTACAAGGTAGTACAGCTTTGATCCATTCAGTCCGTTCATCCAGATATTTTACATAGATTATTGATCATTGATGACCCTACAGTGATCTCTGAGTCAAAACTAGTGACAGTTTTGTTTAAAAAGTCATATATCTCTGCTATTTCCTGTTAGTGACAGCATCCCTGTTCCTGTGCACACTTCAGGCGGGTTGAATGGCCTCGTCCTGGGCTGTGTAATGTACTCAACGAGCTGAATTACTTCATCCTATATTCCTGTGTAATTCTTTGTAGGGGTAGAATGGTCTCCTCCCGTCTCATTGTAACGATACAGTCTGGCTGAATGGGGTGGTCGTCTACCCTGTAATCGCATTGAGAGGTGGATTGAGGGAACAACACATGAGGTAGGGGCAGCAGTATACCTCTGTAACGGCAGGGAGGGGGGATTGAGCGAACAACACATGCGAAAGGGGCAGCAGTTGGCCATTTGGCGGCACCATTCAGAATGCTCATGGCTGATCCGAGTGTGTCTGACCATCGTCTCCTGTCTGTTCCCAATAAACATTGACTCTCCTGTCCGGCAAAGATCAGTCAAGCTCAAACTAAAATACCTAAACTAACCGAGTCTTCCCTGCTCCCTGAGGATGAGGACACCACAGATAGCAGAACAATAAAGGGAAAGGGACGTCCTTCTTCCATTGTGGGACACATTTTTTAAAAACTCTGTTAACCTCATATTAAACCCCTTTTCGGATATAGTGGCACAATAACTAGGAATCGACATTAACCATTCTGCCCTCCAATCTTTTCTCACATTACCATTGACTCTTTCCGATCAAATATGATGCTGCTGCTGTCTCAGGAAGAGCATAATACCACATGAGCATTAGAAAAGGGAGCAGAATTAGACCTATCGAGTCTGATATACCATTCAGTCATTTCTAATATGTTCCTCAACATCAGTCTCCTACCTTCTCCCTAGAATCCTTGATCTCCTTATAAATAAAAAAAGTGTTTATTTGTGTCTTAATGGCACTACTGTCTGTGTCTTAATGTGCATTTATATGTGTGTGTGTCAATGTGTTTGTTTTTTTTGTATTTGCATGACTATGTCTGTCTGTGTATCAGCCTGTGTGTTTCTATCTGTGTTTGTGTCTATTTGTGTGTGACTGTTTATGTCTTTGTGTGCTTCTCCGTGTGTGCATGCTTATCTCCATGTATGCATTGTATATGTTAGTATTGGGGTATTTACCAATACGTCTGTGTATTTCAATGCCTGCATCTCTGTGCAATGGGATACCTGTACTTCTGCAAGTGAGAGAAATGAGGTTGGAACTGACAGTAGGTTTGAACTGAGAATTGTTCTTTACTGAACACTGCTCCTTACTCGGGTGGTGGCTCGTGGATGTTTCAGAATTTCCACACAAGGCCTCCTGGTCGTCTCCAGCTCTTTCCAGGATCCTCCCCACATATCATGGTAGGGGGAAGGGGGAACGGATATCCGGCACTCCATCACCCGACTTAGCCCTTTCTGTCCTATTCCAGGCTGTTTCTCCTAGAATGGGAGAAAGGGAGAGAATGAGTGAGGGTGGGAGTGAATGGCCCTGCTGTTAGTGCTGGGGTAGGTGAGGTTTATGCCAGAAACGTCGACTCTCCAGTTCCTTGGATGCTGCCTGACCTGCTGCGCTTTTCCAGCAACACATTTTCAGCTCTGATCTCCAGCATTTGCAAACCTCACTTTCTCCCAGGTGAGGTGTGACACGGTGAGGTGGCCGGAGGGCGTCTGTCCATAGTGTTGTATGAATGTAGTGCTATTAGTGTGCGGGGCTATTGCATCAGGGACAGTGAATGTGGGGGAGGGAAGGTGCTGAATTCAACAGCGGGAATGGTCGTGCTTGAGCCTTATTTGGAGATAGAGCGTGAGCCTTGGTTGAGGGTAGGTGCTGTAACAGATATACAGTGAGTGTGAGGGAACAGTGAGAATATACGGTGACACTTATCCTGACAGAGTGGAATGGATATTGATGCTTGTCCTGTATTTCTGGATATGTCTTCAGATCATCTCAGCATCGAGGTGAGCCTCCCGGAATGCCTTATCCAAGTCTATCACTAGTAACGACACAGGCCCTGTCCATCAGATTCCACAGAATCAGTTTGGGTGGGTCTTACAAATAACAAGGAGAAACAAACTTGTTCTGTTGTATATTTGAACCAAAACTGTTGCACAAATGTTTTGCATCATATGCTCTGGAAATTAGATATGCAACTATATGCAAAGAGAAGCCAAAACATACAGATATTATCGCTCGGCTCCTAACCTAGAGACCCATGTAATGTTCTGGGGAGATGGATTCAAATCCTGCCATGGCAGATTGTGGAATTTGAATTCAATAAGTATCTGGTATCAAGGGTTTATGATGATCAGGAATCCATTGTTGATTGTTGGAAAAACTCATCTGGTTCACTAATGTCTTTTAGTGAAGGAAACTGGCTGTTCTTATCTGGTCTGGCCTGCACGTCACTCCAGATCCAAGACAACACTGTTAAGTCTTAACTGCCGTCTGACATGGCCAGCAAATGCTGGTTATCCAGTGAAGCCCCCATCCTGTGAATGAGTAACAAATATCTGTGGGTTCTGCAGTAATAATGGATGGTGTCAAGTTGCATCGAAACTGAGTTAACGAAGTGACTGCTAATGTTGTGAAAAATAAATTCCATAAGTGTGTATCAGGTAGGTTGAAGAGTATGTTGTGAGCCAAACTAGAGAGCAGATTATTTCGGATTTGGTGTTGTGTGATACTGATCAAGGATGATAAGCCATGATCATATTGAATGGTGGTGCAGGCTCGAAGGGCAGAATGGCCTTCTCCTGCACCTATTGTTTATTGTGTGGTCAGAAGGCATAATTACTAACCTTGCCCTGAAGCAGCTTTGGGGGAATAGTGACATTAATATGTTATATTTTATACGGCGTCTGCATTCAATATGGAATGTTTGAACATTGTGGTCAAACACCATGGAAGCCCAGGGGCTAGAGTGTCAAGTTCTCTGCAGTGAATTGGGGAAGAACAATGTAACATTCAGTCAGAGAACAATGCTTGTTAGACTCATAGATTCTTACAACACGGAGACAGGCCATTCGGCCCAACCTGGTCCATTCCGAACAAAATATTTCCCTGTGTCCTTCTAATCCATACCTACCTGTGTGTTTGTCCAAATGTTTTGTTTTAAATTTCGTGAATGTACCCGCCTTAACCACTTCTGCTGGTAGCTCATCCCATATGCATACCACCCTGTGTGTAAAAGAATTGCCCCTCAGGTTCCCTTTTACTCTTTCCCCTTTGACCTTAAATTGATGCCCTCTAGTCCATGATTGCCCAATCCTGGGGAAAAAAAAGACTGAGTGCTTTCACTCTATCCATGCCTCGCATGATCTTTTACACTACTATCAGATCCCCTTTAGCCTCATGCATTCTAAAGTAAAAACTCCTAGCTTGTTCAATCTCTCACTAAAACTCAGACCATTGAGTCTTGGCAACATCCTTGTAAATTTCTTCTGCACTCTTTCCAGTTTAATGACATCCTTCCTCTAGCAAAGTGAACAAAACTGAACATGACGCTACAAGTATGGACTCGCCAACATCTTGTATAACTACAATATAACTCCCTAATTTCGATATTCAGTGCTCTAACTGATGAAGGCCAGTGAGCCAAATGCATTTTTCACTGCCTTGTCTACCTGGGACTCCACTTACAGAGAACCGTTCACCTGAATTCCAGGGTCACTCTGTTCCACTGCACTCCTTAAGGCCCTGACATTCACCATGAAACTCCTGCCTTGATTTGACTTTCTAAAATGCACTTTTCTGAATTAAACTCCATTTGCCATTTCTCGGCCCACTTCCCCACCTAATCATGGTACTGCTGTAATTTCTGAAATTAAATATACAACCATGCTTTGGCAAAGTTACTGGTCACATTATCAAAGCAGTCTAACAAACTTGTGAGCCATAATTCCGCATTCACAAGGCTCTGTCTTTCCAAATGCATGTATATCTTCTCCCTCAGAATCTTCTCAAGTAACTTACCTGCTACAGATTTTAGGTTTACTGGACTATCGTTCCCCGTTTTTTTATTCGTAGCCCTTTCCGAATAACGGCACAGCATTCACTACCCTCCAGTCCTCCAGGACATCACCCGTTGGCTATCGAAGATGCAAAAGTACCAACCAGGGCCCCCGCTATTTCTTTCCTGTCCTCCTGCAGTGTTCCTGAATATATATGGTCAGGACCAGGAGATTTATAGAAATACTACAAAGTCTGAAAAATTTCAGGTAAAACACTCACGAGTGAGAAAGTGAGTTAACAATGATTAGCATAATAAATTAAAGATTATATTAATCACATGAAGTGACTTCAGAAGAATTCCAGACATTGTAGAATCCTGAGAATTCTCAGAAATTTACGATCCAGAAGAGGAAGGCCATGAAACTGATAAGGAAATCAAAAAGTGAACATGCATGCAAACAAACAGGAACACAAAGTCTGCATAAATCTATGATCTATATTTCAAAGGAAAGAGAAAAGCATAGTCAAATGTGAAAATCTGCGATCAGGAGAGACGAGCTTATTATGGATAACAGGGAAATGGCCAAGTAAATAACCAGTTAACTTACATCTGTCTTCATGGAAGAAGATCCAGAAAATCACCCAGAAATACGACATCATCATATAGAACTTGTGGATCGAAAGACATAAAGTCAATTTATATCAGTAACAAGGCTTTACTTGAACAAACAGCTGGATTGAGCATTGCTAACCTTGACAATCCAGATGTACTTCATACCAAAATATTCAGAAATAAACCACTAATAGAAGTATTACTTGCACTGTCGTTGACGGTGTTTTATTTCCCAGTGCATTCTGCATAGTCTGGAAGCCGTTGTAGATAAATGGACATCAGTAAATGTGATCCAAGCACTCTCGATGAACGGTAGTGATCCAAGCATCTACAAAGGGAAGAAGAGATAGTGTGGAGAACTGCAGACCAATTAACTTGATATTAGTGGGGAAACTGTTGGGAATCTATTATATAGGATGTGACATTCGTTATTTAGCAATTAACAGCAACATTGGAGAGACTCAGTATTCATTTCTGAAAGGGAAATCATACTTGACAAGTTTTGGAATTGTTTGAAGTTGATGCTTACAGCATAGATAATGGGGAACAAGTACAATTGGCATATTTTAGATTATTAGAAGGCTTTCTATAAGAACTCATACAGTGAGTTCGAAAATGCAAAGAATGTGAAGGGTATTCGGAGAAATATATGCAAGTGGTAATTTAAAGTTTGGATTGCCTGACTTTAAGGGAGTCAGAATACAGATGTAAAGACATGTTGAAACAGTTTAACAGCGTGTTGGTGAGTACTATACCTGGAATATTGAGTACAGTTTTGGTGACCAAATCTGAGAAATAATATACTGACGACAAAGGAATTTCGATGGACATTCTCCAGATTAATGCCTCAATTGGCGAGATTGCGTGATGAGGAAAGTCGGCCTGTGTTCTCTAGTGTTTCAAAGAATGAGAGATGGGTCACTGTGAAATATATAAAAGTCACATAACATGTGACAAGTTGCAAATTAACAGGATGTTTTTCTGGCTGTCTAATCCACATTCACGGGAAATAATGGCAGGATAAAGGACAGACCATTTAAGGCTGCAATAGGGAGGAAATTCTTCACGCATAGGGGACTAACTAACATGGGGCATGGAAACCTGCTGGCAGGGCAAGTCAGGGAGAATTTCCAGATAGTCTACAAAAGTGTCCAACGGATTCAGAATAACCAGGGAACAGGTCGAACTCATTAGTGACTTGCCAAATTGCATCCAAATGAAGTTTAATGGTAGGACATAGAAGGTGGTGCAAGACTGCTGCTTGTGTGACTGGAGACCAGTGTCCAATGGTATACCACAGGGTTCAGTACTGTGTCCCTTATTGTTTGTGATTCCGAGGTGCTGGTGTTAGACGAGGTGGACAAAGCTAAAAATCGCGTAACACCAGATTATGGTCAAACAGGTTTATTCAGCCGGACTAGCTTTCGAAGTGCTGCTTCGTCAACAAAGTGCACAATCACCTGATGAAGAAGTAGCACTTCGAAAGCTAGTGCCTCCGAACAAACCTGTTGGACTCTAACTTTAATATTTGTGGTACTCATAAATGATGTAGCTGTGAATATGGACGAGGGGTAGGTAGTGTGATAAGTAAGTTTGTGTTTGATATCCAGATGGGCCGGTTGGTTGGCAGTGAGGAGGAAGGCCTTAAGTTACGGGGAGATACAGATGGAATGGTCAGCTGGCAAGTTCAGTGGCAGATGGAATGTAACCCTGATAAATATGAGGTGATACACTTTGGAAGAAGGAACCAGACAGGGGAGGACTCAATGAATGGCAGCACACTAGGAAAGTAAGAGAGTGTTTCTACGGACATCCCTGAATATGATGGACAGGTTAATACACAATTTGGGAAAGCATAGGGGACTGTAAACAGAACGTTGATTCACTGAGGCACAGATTGTAAGAGCTATGCGGAACTTTGGTGAAGCCAAGATGGAATACTGCGTGTAGTTCTGGAAACCACATTACAGGGAGGATGTGAGTGCACTCGAGGAGGTGCAGAGGCGATTCACCAGGATGTTCCCTGGGATGGAGCATATCAGCTATGGAGAGAAGCTGGTTAAGCTTTCGTTGTTTAGATTGGAGGAGAGGAGGCTGAGGATGACGTGATTCAGAAACATAGGATTACAAGGTGGATGGACAGCAGTCGTTCCTTGTAGTCAAAGGGCCACACTTTTAAAGTGAAGGGTTTGCGTTTTAGTGAGGATTTGAGGATTGATTTTCACCCAGAGTGTGTTGGGGTCTGAAATGCAATTCTTAAGAGGGGAGTTGTCATGGTAACCTCAAAACCATTAGAAAATACACGGTAGTGCACTTGAAATGCCTTCTGATTCACGGCTACGGGTATTGTGTCGGAAAGTGGGTCTAATGTGGACCGTGCTGTATTTCTGATAGTACAGAGCCTTTGCTTCTGTGATTGTATGGCTGTGGAAGGTTAATCACTGAGTACCTTAAAATAGGAATTCATAGGTTTCTGAAGAATATCTTAACAAACTTTATAAGACAGAACTTGCAATATCTTCTGAAAACAACAGGAGAAAACAACACAACAAAGAAAACTTCCTAGCAATACTAGGGATCTTTAGTCTGGTGAGAAAAAGGGAATGTAATGAAATTAGCAACTAAACAGTTTAGAGGAAGTATTGGAATGACACTAATGGGCATAGACAAAGTCAACAGAGATTTATGAAATGGGAATGATATTTGAGAAAGTGGCTTTTATCAAAATTATGGAGAAGCTATCAATGCAATACAAGCGGAATTTCAGAAAGATTTTTGATAAAGCCCAAGCCTGTTGTGCGAAATGTAATCCTGCGGGACTAAGGATAATATATGGTCATGGTTTTAGAATGGGAGAGCTGGCTGGAAACACTGAGTAGGAATAAAACCATGTTTTTTTTTAAATAGAAGGCTAGTAGGATATAGCAAGGATCGTGGCTTGTGCCCCAGTTATTCCCAATACACATCATATCTTTGGTTGAGGGACTCAAATGCAATATTCCCAACTCTGCTGACAGCACTGAACGATGTCAGTATGTGAGTGAGTGAGGGGTGTGTGAAAAAGCTCCAAAGTGATTGAGACAAGTGAGATTACTGGGAAAATACGTTGCAGATGGAGACCAATGGGAGAGATGAGATGCTGTGCACATTGATGGGAACAATAAAATGGCAGCCTTCCATTTGAAAAGGACGTGGTTGAAAAATGTTGCTCTATAAAGGAAATTAAGCTGCATTTTTGGTTACTTCTGCTCAGCCCTCTCGGTACATATAGGGCAATGAGTTCTGAAGCCAGATGTCAATACTGGGAATGGCATTGGCACGCTGACCAGTGTATATAGACCCTGCAAGTGGGGAACTGTGACATTGAAATGAATCTGGATCTCCCTGTACACCAGTCACTGAAAGCAATCTTTCAGGAGCTGAAAGCAGGTAGGAAGAAAAATGATGTTTTCACGTTTATTGCAGAGGAATTGAGTACAGGAGTAAGTGTATCTTACTGCAGCTGTACAGGGCCTTAGTGAGACCCCATCTCAAACATTGTACGGTAGTGTATGCAGCTTTGGTCTCCTTACCCAATAAAGGACAAACCTGACATTGAGGGAGTGCAGGGAAGAATGACCAGATTGATCTCTGGGATGACAGGCTTGTTGTGGGATCAGAGTTTGGGGCGACTGGGCTTGTATTCCATGCCGTTTAGGAAGATGAGTGGAGATCTCAGTGAAATACTTAACACTCTGACAGGGCGAGACAGATTGGAAGCAGGAATGGTAATTCCCTGGCGTGGACGGCCACAGTATTAGGTACAGACAGGCCACTTTGCATTGAGATGAGAATAAATGTCTGCACTCAGAGACTGGCGAACCAGGGGTACTCTTTCCCAAATCAGGCTGTGGAAACCAAGGCGCTGAATATAAATAAGGATTTCTGGAAATTATAAGGATAGGGAGAGAGCAGGAGCATCGTGTGAAGATAGATCAGCTATCAGTCCAGGTTGTTCTCCAATGGCGCGGTAGCTGTGTTCCTGTGCAACGCCGTGTTGTAGAAAACGTGCAATATTAATAATGGGGTCTATGAGAAAAAGAGGGCAAGGGACGAACCCCCCCCCAAAATATCAGTAAAGCCAAAAATTAACTTTATCTCACACACACACTAGCACAGTCTAAAATACATCGTTAAATCACATATTTTAATGTAACTTTCCTCCAAATGTAACACTTTCAAACTACAGTCACTGACTACAGCAGTGTACCTTTCACCACACTCTTCTCCAGAAAGTGCGTGGGGCTGACTGAACACATGATGACAATGGGGAAATTTCAGTTCTCCTCAAGATTCTTCCCACAGTTTGAAATAAATTTCTTTCTAAATGAAGACTACAATTCCCGGGTTCAGGCTCAGTTTCAAGGCTTCCACAGCGGATTGCATTCCTGTTTTAGCTGAACACATTGATTGGACATTTTGCAGTTAGAGGATCCTGAGGCTGGGTTTTGCTGTTCAGCTGGTTCCTGGGAAGGAATCGCGTCACAGTGAATGAGAGTTTACTTCATGGAAAAAGGTTCATGAATCACATTGCAGCCAAATTGTATTTAAGTAACAAGCATTATCAGAGAACTGCCTGTATATATTGAATCGAGGAGCAAAATTGATGGGCTGAAGGGACTCCATCAGCTCACATTTTATATTTCACAATGTTCAAACATATTAAGGCATACGAATATTGTATGGGTAAAACTGCATGAAGGAGATGTTCGGCCATTAACTAGCACTGGGAAAGCTCAATGTGTTGTGTGGCGTACTCATTTCCCGATGATCCTGTGCAATCTGTGGAAAAACTCTGTAAATGTTGTCACACACGTCAGATGTTAGGAAGGAGGTTTCTGCATGGTCAACAGGACTATGTTTCCTGTTCCCTTTTCCGACACCAAGTTTGGGGCCGGGTGTTCTCTCCGGGTATATCCTTTAAGAGCTGGGACCAGTTGATACAATTGAATATCTTGCTTGGCTGTTTCAGAGACCATTGAAAAGTTTATCACATGTCTGTGTGTCTTGAATCACTTTTAGGCCAGACCAGGAAAGCACGGGAGACTCACTTCCTGAAAGTATGTTGGGAAGGAGATCGATGTTTATAATCAACATTGGACACAATATCACTGTTACTGACACCATATTTTAGAGCTCGGTATGTTAATAATTGTTTTTATTATTCCACAAGCTGCCACCAGCTGCCCAAGCATTAGCCTGGTCTGTATTAGTAATCCAATGACAATTCCACAACAGCACTATCTCCGCATGGGGACCTATCAGAAACCACAGTGAGCTGCTTGACAACTCTGTTAAAAAATGAACTCCGACCAATTTTGACTGTCGTGATGGGACTGATGGGGTGCTAATTGGTCAGATTGTATTTATTCCCCTCTTAGGGATTTGGACATAGCTGAGTAATTTTGCACATTGCCAGGGAGATGTCAGAGTTGGAGCTGGAATGAAACAGCCTCCCCAGGAAAACGGCTTGTTGTGCAGAACAAGTCTTCAGTCCTATTGCAGGAATGGGGTCAGGGCCCATTGCCTTTGTCGTATCTACTGTGTTCAGCTGTTTCTTCATGTCACGTGCAGCGACTCGAATTTGTTGTGATTCTGTGGGCATCATGACAGGGTGAGGTGGATCATCGACTCAACATGTTTGGCTGAGGATAGTGCAGATACCACATAATTGATTTTTACACTGATGTACAGGACTGCTCTATTATTTAGGATGGGGATATTTATGGAGTCCTCTCCTCCAGTAACTTGTTTAATGGTCCATCGACATTTATGCTTATATTTGGCAGGATAACAGAGCTTAGATCAGATTTGTTCGTCGTGGGATCATTTCTGCCTCTGAACCAGATGTTAGTTCTGCTGTTTAGAATGTAACCAGTCAAGTGCGGTAGCTTTGATAGGTTGTCATCAGGTAAAGGTATACATGGTACCGGCCCTGGCATGTTCACCCACTTCATCACTGAATCATAGATCTGCTTGATGGTAATAGTGTACTGACAGATTATCCTGAGCGAAAGGTTGCAAATTGTCATTGAATACAATTCTGATTCTGCTGCTGATGTGATCTACAGCATCAGATGATAACCCAGTTTAAGCTGCAATGTCTACAATTCAATTCCACTGACTATCCCCCAGTTCACACCGAGACTCATTCACCCAACAGCCCTGTATTCACTGACCTACTCTGGTTTCTGGTGCGGCAACCCTTCCGTTTTCATAGTCTCATTCTGCTGCAATTCTTTCCTTGGTGTCACGCCTCCAATTTGTTACTTTAACTCAATCAATTTAAGGTACTAATCTGAATCTCTTCCTTTCAGTAATACTATCTTCTGTATTTGAAGTGAATGAGTTTCCTTCTGTTTTTCTCCCTGACGATGATTCTGATCTCCGCAGTGTCAGTGATGCCAGCCTTCTGCAGTTTCCGAGTCAAGGAACTTTGCATTATCGTTCAGTTTCCAGTGTAAGGCGCTCCATGTTGGACAAAATGTTTGGGCATCTTTGACATATGTAATTGGAAATTGTTCAAAAACAGAAATTGCTGAAGATGTTGCAGCATTTTCTGGAGTGAATACAGATATACACTTTCAGGTCCAGGGAACCTTCTACAAAGCTCCCTGTTTCTCCAGCAATTTTTGGTACTTTATTTCCAGTATCGATCGTTATTTGTTTATTTGAAAATTTGTTCTGTGCCCCAATTCATTTCTGGATAAACACAGCAGGTCTGTCAGCATCCGCAGAGACAGAGAAACAGAATTAGTGTTTCAAGTCTACTGTGACACTTTTTCAGTACTGAACATGATTGGAAAATGAAAAACCCTTGCCAGAGATGGGGAATGGGTAACAGGGAAAAGAGGTTGTGGCAAAAGATAAATGAAGAGTATGTAAAACGGGTTTAAATTAAGATGTAATTTGGGGAAAGGGTTTTTTCTATTGCTAAGGAAGGCACAAGCACACAAGGCCATATGGAAGTCAGGAGGGGGCATTTTGACTATATGGTATTATATAGATCTGGCCATAGATACGTTTTCATTGTCGAGATCATCACCCCCTTTAGACAAATAAATTCATGTGCGTGACCTCTTATTGGTACTAAGTAAGCGTTTCATGCTGCCTCAGTATTTAATATGGAGAAAGACAAATAACAGTATGAAGTTTGGGTTGAGTACTGTTTTACTGTTATGTTTAATATAGTTTCAAATTTGCAGTACTTATCTTTAAATGCTTGGTCTTGAAGTTAGTATCAGATGGAGTGCAGAAGGTTGTGGGGCTGACATTCCAGAAGTTTATGAAATCATGAGAGGTATGGATTGGGTGAATATCCAAGGGTTTTTCCACAGGATGGGAGAGTTCAACCATAGAAGGCACAGGCTTAAGTTGAAAGGGGGAAATTTACAAGGGACGAAGAGGCAATGTTTTAACACAGAGGGTGGTGTGGGTATGGAATGAGCTGCCAGAGGAAAAGTAGTAGATCTATGTACAGCTCCAACATTTAAAGCTCATTTGGACAAACGTATGAATGGGAAACATTGAGAGGTATATGGGCCAAATGAAAGCAGATGGGGCTAGTACAGTTTGGAAAACCTGGCCAGCATAGACATTGAAGAAAGCTTCACACAGAGTCAGTGTGGTTTCGTGAAAGGGAAGTTGTATTTTGCCCTGTAAGATCATGCAATCTTTTTCTGGAGAGGCCTGAAAATGTAACAAGAGGATTTGGTATGGGGGGAATCTGGTAGACAAGAGGCTTTCCAGAGATTTTCCACAGGGTATGACCAAATAAAAGATCTTACTCAAGCCAGAAGCTCGTGGGATGACGGATAATGTATGAACATGCGATGATGATTGGTTAACACATAGAAATCGGAGAGTCAGGATTAATGGATGTTTATGATAAATGTGTACCTGCTGGAGTACCATACATATCAGTCCGATGGCATCAGTTATTGACAATCTATACTGACAGCCTGAAGGAGGGAGCTGAGTGCAACATACATCCGAGTTTGTGGACGACACTGACAACCAAAAGGCAGGCTATTATTTAACGGAGAGGACTCCCAAAAAAGGAGCAGTACAAAGTGTTTGGAGTCTTTCAGTGTATGAAACATAACGTCAGCATGCTGATGCAGCAAGTAACTAGGTTGGGACATTAGGCAGCTTCCAGAGATGAAAAGGTTGAGTTATTGAGAACCTCTATAATGGTGAGGTGATTATTCATTGGGGTTAAATGATTGAGAAGTGATACTGCTGAAATATACAAGACACCGAAAGGGTTTGAGAAGGCAGATATTGAGAAGTTGTTTGCATTCCTGGGCAGATTGTCGCACTCGAGGATATAGATACAGAATAAGAAGTATTGATTTCAATCTGAGATGCAAAGTGGTGTCTTCTCTCAGAATATAGTAAATGTCTGGGATTCCCTAACCTAGAGAGGTGTGGGGGGATATAGGAGTCGGCAAGAAAGTGGAGCTGAGCCCTGGAGTACATTAGCCATGTTCTTATTAAATGACAGGTTAGCTTGACGGGCCGAATGGCCTACTCTTGTTCCTATTTATTAATTTCACATGTTATGCTTTTGGAAAGTAACTGGGTATTTTCCTGGAAGTTGTGTTGTACAATTTTGCACTCAGGGAGAGCAGATGATTTGTTTGAGTTAACCCTGGGCTGTATTCCCAGGGAATCTGGGTGTGTAACATGACCAACATCTGGAGCAGAAGTTACAGAGAGGAGAAGCCTGGAAGAAAGGACTGGAGGCGGGGGCCGGTTCCTGACCCAGGCTGGATTTTCCAAGTACATTTCCGAAACTACACTTAACCATCGGAGTGGCCTCGATCTGTGTATCAGGTCCGAAGGGCTGAATAGAACATCAAAACACAGGGCCGAGGGATATGAATGGGCCATTCGGCCCTTGGACACGACTCCACCAGTAACTAAGTTCGTGGCTCATCTCATTTTGGTCCCAACTACACTTTTCTCTCCATGCGCCATTATCCCTGATTCATCTCTCTATGGGCAATCAGGTGAAACCAAGCTCAATATAAGATAAAGATTCAGCCATCCCAATCTTCTGGGAAAGAGAATTCCCGCTTGAAAGAAATTCCACTTGGTGAATTTCTCCTAATTCCTGCTCTGACTGAGATTAGAGGGAGTCACCTTTTTTTTTTCTAGTCCCACTCTTCCACTGCTCACAACAAGTTTTAAATGTGACCAGATTGGTGATGTGGCCGATCATAAAGGTCTCAGACTGGGTCAGGTTCAGTGGCAGGAACAAGTCAGACAGATTTCTTTAGTCAGCCACAAGTAACTAATAGAACTAACGGGTGTGCATGGTGGATCTGTGGTTAGCACTGCTACCTCACATCACCAAGGAGCTGGGTTCAATTCCAACCTCGGGTGACGCTCTGTGTGGGGTTTCCTCACAATGCTCCAATTTCCCCCCACAGTCCAAAGGTATGCTACTTAGAGTGCATTGTCCATGCTAAATTGTCCATAGTGTCCAGGGATGTGTAGGTTAGTCATGGGAAATGCAGGGTTACATGGATAGGGAAGGGGGCCAGGTCGGGGGGGGGGGTGCTGTTCGGAGGGTCAGTGTGGACTTGATGATTGGGATATCCTGCCTCCACACTGAAGAGATTCTATAAGAATGACAATAAATTTGGACTATACCCAATGGATATCCATCTGATCCACTCTCCTCTAGGTCTTGTATGTTTCAATAAGATCAACTCTCTTTCCAAGAGTGACCTGTTAAAGCCTTTGTAATATAAGTTACTCATTCCTGGAATATGTGAAGTGAAACATCTCCGAACTTCTTCCAATGTAATTATATCCTTCCTCAGATAAGGAGATAAAGAAAAATTAATCTCACACTCGGAGCTTGTGTTTTATTTTTGTTTTCTCAGTGTTGTTGGTCTTTGTAACTCTCTTCCCCACAGAGCATTGGAGGCAGAGATATTGAATATCTTTGAGGCACAGACAGAAAGTTCATAAATAACAATTTAGTCGAGGATTATCGGGGATTGGCAGGAATGTGCGATCTGGGGGAAAATGTAGACAGTAGTACCAAATGACACGGCTCCAGAACATTCAGAAATATAATACAAAACTGATGGTAGACTGATGGAAGCTCAGTGTATATTCCGATGGCTTTAATTCATGAGAGCTCCAGGATTATGTTTTTTCAGGACATTTCAGCTGCGGTGATTCAGAAAAGAAAATATTGTGATGACGTCAAGAGAAGAGTAAGGGAACTCAGGATTCAGTATTCCTTATGGTTCCCAACGGTGCTTCGTATTGCTTTGAATGGATCAATGAACTTGTTTGTCTCTCCAGAGAATGCAAAAACTTCGTGGACATTTTAAAGTAAGCTGGATTTTGAGATAATCATGTTTCTCTCTTAAAGAAATTTTGTTGGATTTTTCTGGTATTAACCAATGCTAAATTATAGTCGGGGATGGGTAGAATAAACACTTGTACCTTCTTCAAACTATCACTACTTCATACTATACTATACCCTATGCACGCCTCTCATGATTTGATAAAATCTATACTTCCATAAGAATCACCTTAGTTTCCTGCTCTGTAAAGAAACAAGTTCTAACCTGTCCAACTTCTCCCTATAACTCAACCCTTTAGCACAGGAAACATCTTTGTAAATGCCTTCTACATTCTTTTTTGTTCGATAATATCCTTTCTAGAGCAAGGTGAACAAAACTGAAAACAATACTCCAACTGCAGCCTTACCAACATCCTGTACAACTGCAACATAATGTCCCAACCTCTATACTCAATGCCCTGATGAAGGCCAGTGAGCCAACAGCCTTCTTCACTGTCCTGTGTATCTGTGACACAAATTTCAAACAACCGTGCACCTGATCCCCAATATCTTTTTGTTCCACTATAATCCTTAAGGCCCTCTCATTCATCATTAAACTCCTACCTGGATTTGACTTTACAAACTGCAAGATGTCGCTCTTATCTATATTAAACTCCATTTGATAATTCTCAGCCCAATTTCCCAGCTGGTCAAGATATTGCTGCAATTTCTGATAACGCTCCTCACTGTAAATGATGCCTCTAATTTTAGTGCCATCTGCAAACTTTTAACGTTGCGTTGTGCACTCTGGTCCAAATCATTAATATAGATAACAAACAGCAATGGCCCCAGTCCCGACCCCTGAGGCACTCCATTAGTCACAGGTCTCCAGTCCAACAAGCATACCTTCACCATAGCCGTTTGCTTCCTAATGTCAAGCCAATTGTGTCACCAATTTGCCAGTTCACCTTGGATTCCATGTAATCTAACCTTCTAGAGCGGCCTACTATGTGGAATCTTATTAAAGGTCTTAGTGAAATCCAAACATAAGATGTCTACCACTCTGCCCTCGTCATCGTTCCTGGTCACTTCCTCAAAAATCTCTAACAAAAGTTGGAAGGCATGATCTGCCATGCACAAAGCCATGCTGACTGCTCCAAGTCAAAGGGTAAAAAATGAGGTCTGCAGATACTGGAGATCACAGTTGAAAATGTGTTGCTGGTTAAAGCACAGCAGGTCAGGCAGCATCCAAGGAATAGGAAATTCGACGTTTCGGGCATAAGCCCTTCATTCCTGATGAAGGGCTTATGCCCGAAACGTCGAACTTCCTGTTCCTTGGATGCTGCCTGACCTGCTGTGCTTTAACCAGCAACACATTTTCAACTGCTCCAAGTCAAACTCTGCATTTCCAAATGCATGCACATTTTATCTTTCAGAAGCTTCTCAAGTGTTTTAGCGAAAACAGGTGTGAAGCTTACTGGTCTATATTTCCCATGCTTTTCTTTGCAGCCCTTCTTGAATAAGGGCACAACGTTTGCTACAGCTCAGTCTTCCGGGATCTTGGTCTGTAAGCTTTATCTCTCGCTTCTTGCAGTGCTCTTGTATATATCTGGTCAGGACCAAGAGATTTGTCTGACTTTGTGCATTCTAATATATCCAACAGCAACTCTATTGTGATATGGACAGTACCAAGATTTGACAACTAACCTCCTAAAGGTCACAGGTGTTCATGTCTTTCTTCGTGGTAAACACAGAGGGGAAATTGAGGACCTCACCCATCTCTTAAGGTTTTACACATGTCATGCCAATTTTGGATTTTAAAGCATCCTATTCTCTCCCTGGTTGTTCTTTATCTTTATATACTGAATTTGGATTCACTCTAAATTTCTCAGCCATCCCATATCCCCTTTTGGCCTTGCTGATTTCCTTATCCACTAAAGTCCTCTATCCACTGTATACCTCCAGGGATTCCCTTGCTACGAGCTGCCTGAACCTGAGCTGCCCCCTTTTTTTCTGGTCAGAGTTTCAATATCTCTTGACATCCAGGGTTCACTCTTCCAGTCTCACTTTACCTTCATCCTCGGAGGAAAATGGACTCGAGCTATCTCACTTTTAAAGCCTTCCCACTTGCCCGAGATCCTTTTACCTCGAAACAAACAACTCCAATCTCCTGCAATCCCCTGTCTAATTCCAACAACATACACCATTCCCCAATTTAGAAGTTGAATCTGTGGACCAATTTTGTCCCTCGTCCAACTATTTTTAAACTAATACAACTTTAATCACTTTTCCCAAAATGCTCCCCCACTTTATCTCCTTCACCTATCCTGCCCTATTTCCCAACAGTAGGTCGAGTTTGTCCTTTCCCGAGTAGGTTATTCTTGTTGGGGACACTTTCCTGAACAAACTTAACAAATTACGTTCCATCCAAGTTCTTAACCATCTGGAAGTCCCAGTCTATGTTCGGAAAATTGAAATCACTTATTATAACAACCTTATTGTTCCTGCAAGTCTCCCCAGTCTCCCTGCATATTTCTTCCTCTAATTCCCATTGTTGATTTGGATGCTTATATTGCAACCACTTTAACATTACCATCCCCCTCTAACTACTTTGCACCATTCACGAAACCTCATTGGATAGTATCTCAGTATTTCAACTTTAAATACTGGTGTGATACTCGCCTTAATCAGAACTATTGGTATTAAACTGTTTCCATTTACATCTCTCCATCGCAGTGATTTTCACATCCATTGCACCTCTTATCAAGGTACAGTGGAGATATGGAGCAGTAAATGGATGGGAGCTGCACATCCTGTCACTTCCAACATTGGCTGCAAGTTTCCCAACACTGGGCAGCGACCTAACACAGTGTTAACGAACAAAGCAACAGCCTGGGTTTATATATGAATGAACCAGTGCGGACTGCTGGACATTTAGCCCATGATTATAATTCGAGCATTGGTGTGGGCTGCACAGAGTTCCATTCTGGATATTGCTGGGTTGCATTCAGCAGTACGGTAGTTGGATCGAAACAGTGCTCCATCCTGAATATATAATTCAGGATGTGATGATTATGTGAGTTGGAATGCGAATGTGAGAGAACTAAATATCTGGCAATACCTTTATTTTTTGTTTTCATTCTTGTGATTGGATTCTTCAAATCCTGACTCATCCGTTTGGATCCATCCTTCTGGATGAGTCATGGTGACTGTTGTTACAGCATCTGGGTCTGCAGCATGACCAACAAATGGAGCAGAGGCTGCAGAGAGGGGGTTGTCCGTAAAATGGAATGAGGGAATCACTATCAGATTAGACGTGGTCTTCGTGAATGGTGGGGCAGGATTGAATGGACCACTAATGCAACCTATCCATATATTTCTGTTTGTTCCAAGCAAACTCTCCTCCTCTCCCAGTGTCCCATACTAGTGGGTAGTGAGACACCTCCTCCTGTTCCTGCGTAACAGGATCCTCGGGCTTCACTAGCCTCTAGATTTCCCTGTGTCCGAGTTTCGAGCAGTTGAATGACAATCTTCCTGTTCATGTGTCCTAGTCTTGAGCCGTTGAATGACCGCCTTCTGTTCCTGTTTCCCAGTCTCGAACAGTTGAGTGACTGCCTCCTGTTCTTGTGTTCCAGTCTCGAACAGTTGATTGACAGCCTCATGTTCCTCTATCCCAGTGTGGAGCAGCTGAATGACTGCCTCCTGTCTCCATACCTCCTGTCTCCATATCCCATTCTTGAACAGTTGCATGACTCCCTCTTGTTCCTGTGTCCCAATCTTGAGCAGTTGAGTGACTCCCTCCTGTTCCTGTGTCCCAGTCTCGAGCAGTTGAATGACTGCCTCCCGTTCCAGCGTTCCAGTCTTCAGCAGCTGGGCGACTGCCTCCTGATCCAAGTTTTGTGAAAGTAGATGTCCTCCTCCTGCTCCAGACTAACAGGCTCTAATCTCTCTGTGCTCACCTGCTGCTTCTGTGGAATGGAGTTGAGGAACTGAATGGCCTCTTCACATTCCTTACAGCTTCTCTTGACTAAAAGCCTGTTTCTGTAAAACACCATCAAAATTTGAATGAGTTATTTTTGTATTTGACTGTCAGTAATTGAGCAAACAAGCTGACTGACAGAATTCAGAAGCTGAATAGTCTCCTGTTGTTCCCATGTTAAACACTTAAGAGTCAATAGACTCTCAGAGTTGTACAGCACGGAAAAACATCCTTCGGTCTGGTCATCTATACCTACCAAGTATCTTAAATTAATCTTGTCCCCCTTGCCAGCAGTTGGCTCATCTCCCTCTAAACACTTCCCATACCTGTATCCATCCAAATGCCTTTTAAATGATGTAACTGTACCTGCGCCCACCACCTCTCTTGGCTGTTCAATCCATACACACGGCAGTCTCTGTGTGAAAGTGTTGTCCCTCATGTCCCTTTTTAAACCTTTCTCCTCTCACCTTAAACCTTTGTCTTCTACATTTGGACTCATCTATCCTGGGAAAAGACATTGACTGTTTACCTTATCTATGCCCCTCATGATTTTATAAACCTCTTTAAGGTTCCCCTCAGCCTCAGCACTTGAAAATAGTCCCAGCCTATTCAAACTCTCCCTGCAACTCTAACCCTCCAACATCTGCAGCAGTCTTTCAAATCTCTCCTGCACCCTTTTAAGTTTGACAACATCCTTCCGACAGCAGGGAGACCAGAAATAAAGGCAATATTACAAAAGTGGCCAAACCAATGTCCAGTACAGATGCAACATGTCATGCAAATGTTTAGAATCAAAGCACGTACCAATAAAGGGAAGATCACCAAGTGCCTTCTTCACTACACTATCTACCTGTGACGGCACTTTCAAGGAACTGAGAACCCGCATCACAAGGTGCCTCACAGGACAGCGATCTGGGTTTAAATCCATCCTTGAATGACTGGTTGTGTGGTGTTTGTACATTCTCCCTGTGTCTGTGTGAGTTTCCTTCGGGTGCTATGTTTTCCTCCGAGAGTATAAAGATATACAGATAAGGGTAGGTTGGCCATGCTAAATTTCGAATAGTATCCTGAGATGTGTAGACGAGGTGGATTAGCCAAGGGAAATGCAGGATCAGAGGGTTAAGGTAGGGGTTTGTCCAGTGGGATACTGTTTAGAGGGTCGGTATGGCCTTGATAGGCTGAATAGCCTTTTTCCTAACCTTAGGGATTCTATAATTTCCATGGAGTTATCCTTGATTGGCAACTTTCGACAGGACCCTACCTATATGTATTGCCATGATTTTTCTTGCTAAAATGCAACACCTCACATTTATCTAAAATAAACTCCATCTGCCAGTCCTCGGCTCACCTAATCAATGTCCCTTTATATTCTGAGATATCATTCTTCACTGTTAACTATAACACCAAATTTGGAATTATCAACAAAAGTATTGACTAAACTTCATATACGCAAGTGCAAATGATTTGTATAAGTGACAAAAGGCAGTGGACTCACTATTGATCTTTGCGGCACGCCACTGGTCACAGGTCTCCAAGTTTAATGAACAAATGTCCATTGTCACGCCCTGTCTCCAATATTCAGGAAAATGTTGGATCTAAGTGGTGAGCTCTCCCTGGAACCCAGGCAGTCTAACCTTGCTAACCAGTCTACCATGTAAAACATTTTGGTTTTCTTACTGAATTCCATAAAGGCAACATCCACTGTCCTGCCTTCATCAATCATCTTCTTCACTCCCTCAAAAAATTCCACTGGGTCAGTGATACGTGATCTCCAATATACAAAGCCCTCTTCAGTCCTTGTCTATCCAAATGCATATCCATCCTTTGCCTCAAATCCCCTCCAACAATTTAGTCACCATTGACGTCAGGCTCAGCAGTCTATAGTTACCTGGTTTTTCCTTACTTTCTTAAATAATGACACTACGTTAGCAGCCCTCCAGTCTTCTGACACATCACCTGTGGAAATCAATGTTACAAATATATCTGCAAAAGGCTGAGCAATTTCTTTCCTAGCTTCCACAAACTCCTGGGATACAGCTGATCGGGTCCCAGGGATTTGTTTACCTTTATATGTTTTTAAATGTCCACCATCTCCTTGTAATATAGACACCTTTCAAGATATTGCCATATATTTCTTCATTCTCTCGCTCTTTTAACCTCCTCTATAATAAATACTGAGGAGAACTACTTGTTTAGTATCCCTTCCATCTACTATAGTTCCACACACAGGTAGCCTTACTGATCTTTAACGTGCTCTATTGTCTCCCGAGTTAATCTTTTGCCATTAAAGGATGTGTAGAGTAACTTCAATGCCTCGTTAACCCTATTTCTAAAGCCATCTCATGTCCACATTTTTCTGGCTCGATTTCCCCATTGACTATACACTTACTGCCCTTATACTCCTCTCAGGATTCACTTGATCTCAGCTCTGTTTACCTGACCAATGCTTCCTTTCTTACCTTGACCATATCATCAATATATCTAGCCATCCAGCACTCCCTGCACCCACCAGCTTTGCCCCTCTCACTAACATGAACACGTTGGCTTTGGACTCTCTGAAACCAAGTTTTGATGGCCTTACATTTTCTAACCATCCCTTTACCTGTGATTAGGGTATCCCAACCAGACTTTCACAGGGCTCGCCTAATACTTTCAAAATTGGCCTTGCTCAAAGTTAGAACTTTAATGTTTACAACAGGTCTTTCCTATTCCAAAACTGATTTAAAACTAATATTTATGTGTAACAGACTTGAAAGTTAAATAAACACTTCCTGCCCCTCTATAGCAGGCTCGAGAGGCTGAATGGGCTCCTCGTGGACCTCTGTAATAGATTGGAAAGGCTGAATGGCCTCTTTCTATCCCTCTGTAATAGTCCCGAGACATTAAATGACACAACAACCCGTGTGAGCAGCCAGTAAACTGTATCTGATGAAGGCCCCTCCCTTCTATTACAGAAACACAAACAACACAATGTACTCCAGGTGCCCTCTCAGTAACACCTCATACAGCTGCAGCGACACATCTCTTTGTGTTGAATGATTCTGTTGGCAAAATGTGACAATATTCTAGATTTCCAACTTTTCAATTAGCAGCAGGCTAATATGGGCTGAATGGCCATCACTTCTGCCTCTATAGGAGGCCCATAGGGACCGAATTGATTCGGCCTGTTCCTGTGCAGCAGTCTCAATGCTCTGTATCAAGATTATGAAAGGATTTGATAACAAGGCAATTAAAACGAGGAGTAGCCTGACACTGCTCAATAAGTATCATACTTTGGGTTAAGGTATCTTAAAACTTGCCCGGTCGACTTTTTTTATGCAGCCGATTTGTTATTTTATAACTGCTCCCTTTCATAAACAGAGTGGAACACATATAGACCCCTGCAGTGTTCTGTTAATACTCTCATTTACAAGTTAAAAAATATTAAAAAGATTTAAAGATTTATGGTCCATCCCTCAGCAACCCTCATCCATTCCATCCAAACCCAGTCAATGTACCCTTTTATAGTGATGTGAAAAGTGATGTGTGGAGCTGGTCAACTGTTTGTTCAGTCTTGACTTTGAGATGCCGATGTTGTGCTAGGGTGTACAAAGTTAAAAAGAAAGTCACACAACACCAGGTTATAGTCCAACAGGTTTAGCCGTTCCTTCATCAGGTTATAGTGGAGAACACAGAATTTAAGGCACAGAATTTATCGCAAAAATTTACAGTGTGATGTAACTGAAATTATACATTGAAAAATGTCTTGATTGTCTGTTGAGTTTTTCCTCTGTTTGAATACCATGATAGTTTCACTGCTTTCATGTGTAAATCACAAAACCATTGTTTTTAATAAAAGCATTGCATTCTGAGGTTTGCTGTAACAATGAGCGTTAGCTGGACAATGTGCTGAATGAGTTAGCCCGCTGCTTTCCCTGTCTATACCATGATGTTTATATTGATTCTAACCTGAAAAGTGAGTTAACAAAGTTTTACATGAATTCATGCAGTTTTGAGCTCAGAGTTTTACATTAATTCATGCAGATCTTGAGCAAAGTACAATGTAACTCTGCAAGTGCAAATTCATCCCACAAAATATATGTGTGCATGTGGGTGTTTGTTTGTGTCTGTCTGTCTGTCTGGGTTGGGGGGTTGTGAGTGTGAGAGGGAGTGTATGTGTGTGTGTGTTCATGAGTGTAGAGTGGTCTAAGTCTCTGAGAGGATGCTGTGTGATTGTGGGAGTGTGTGTATCTGTAAGGGTCTGTGTGAGCGTCTGTATGCGTGTCTGTGTACATGTGTGTCTGTGTCTGTGTGTGTATAGTGCAATAGTGGTCACCTGTAATGTGACATGAACCCAAGGTCCCGGTTGAGGCCCTCCCTATTGGTACCGAAATTAGCTATCAGACTCTGCTCGGCCACTTTTTGTGGCCGCGTGTCTTGAAGTCCACCTTGCAGGATGGTCACCTGAAGGTCCGAGGTTGAATGTCCGAGACCACTCAAGTGTTCCCCTACTGGGAGGGAACACTCTTGTCTGTTGATTGTTGTGCGCTGCCCATTCATCCATTGACATAGCCTTTGCTCAGTATCTCAGTGTTTGTTCAGTGACTGTGATTAATGCCAATCTCCATGGATTATAATTATCCCAGTGGAGGGTTTCCATCTTTTAATGATAAATGGGCGCTTTTCAATGTGTTATCCCATAACATGAGCGGGAGCATCACCGACAGCACTGACAGGAATCAGCAGATCCAGAGATAGGGCGAGGAGAGATCAGAATCTGAGAACATTAGACTGGAATATTCTAACAATGGATCAGAATCTGAGAACATTAGATCAGCATTTTCCAACAATAGACAGGAGGTAATCCAATTATGTTTGCTGTCTTTCTGCATTTTATTGGTGGTCATTATAATTGCGGATTTATTATGCTCTTCTCATTATTCAATATTTTTATTATCCTTTCATAGAACATAGAACATAGAAGGATACAGCGGAGTACAGGCCCTTCGGCCCTCGATGTTGCGCCGACCGAATCCTACCTAACCTATACTAGCCCAATAACTTCCAAATGCCTATCCAATGCCCGCTTAAATGACCATAAAGAAGGAGAGTTCACCACTGATACGGGCAGGGCATTCCATGAACTCACAACCCGCTGTGTGAAGAATCTACACCTAACATCTGTCCTATACCTACCACCCCTTAATTTAAAGCTATGTCCCCTAGTAACACCTGACTCCATTAGCGGTAAAAGGTTCTTATTATCTACCCTATCTAAACCCCTAATCATCTTATACACTTCTATCAGATCTCCCCTAAACCTTCTCTTCTCCAATGAGAACAGCCCCAAGTGCCTCAGCCTTTCCTCATAAGATTTTCCTACCATTCCAGGCAACATCCTGGTAAACCTCCTCTGCACTCGTTCTAAAGCTTCCACATCCTTCCTATAGAATGGCGACCAAAACTGCACACAATACTCCAGATGAGGCCTCACCAGAGTCTTATACAACTGCAACATGACCTCAGGACTCCGGAACTCAATTCTTCTGCCAATAAAGCCCAGTACACCATATGCCTTCCTCACAGCACTATTTACCTGGGTGGCAACTTTCAGAGATGTGTGTACATGGACACCAAGATCCCTCTGCTCATCCACACTACCAAGTAGCCTACCATTAGCCCAGTAATCCATCATTTTGTTATTCCTACCAACGTGAACGACTTCGCACTTAGCTACATTGAATTCCATTTGCCACATTTCCGCCCAGCTCTGCAACCTATCTATATCCCGCTGTAACCTACCACTTCCTTCCTCACTATCCACAACTTCACCGACTTTTGTGTCATCCGCAAACTTGCTTACCCAGCTTTCAAGTCCTTCCTCTAGATCATTTATAAAGATAACAAAAAGCAATGGTCCCAAAACAGATCCTTGTGGTACACCGCGAGTAACTGCGCTCCAAGATGAACATAATCCATCAACTACTACCCTGTCTCCTTCCAGCCAGCCAATTCCTAATCCAAACCTCTAATGTATCCTCAATGCCATACCTCCGAAGTTTTAGCATTAGCCTACCATGGGGAACCTTATCGAACGCCTTACTAAAATCCATATACACAACATCTACTGCTTTACCCTCATCCACTTCCTTAGTCACCTTCTCAAAGAACTCAATAAGGTTTGTGAGGCACGACCTGCCCTTCACAAAACCATGCTGGCTAACCCTGATCACGTTATTCCTACCCAGATGTTCATAAATCTTATCCCTTACCATTCTCTAAGACTTTGCCCACCACTGAAGTCAGACTCACTGGCCTATAGTTACTAGGGCTATCCCTACTCCCTTTCTTGAACAATGGGACCACATTCGCTATCCTCCAGTCCTCTGGTACTATTCCCGTTGACAATGACGACATAAAAATCCAGGCCAATGGCTCTGCTATCTCCTCCCTAGCTTCCCATAGGATCCCAGGGTAAATGCCATCAGGCCCAGGAGACTTATCTATATTCATCCTTTCCAATATTCCCAAAACCTCTTCCCTGCATATTTCCAGGGCATCCACTCTAATTATTTGTGATTCCATATTCACATCAGCAACAGTGTCCTGTTCCTGAGTGAATACTGATGAAATACTGGGCGGCACGGTGGCACAGTGGTTAGCACTGCTGCCTCACAGCAACAGAGACCTGGGTTCAATTCCCGACTCAGGCGACTGACTGTGTGGAGTTTGCACGTTCTCCCCGTGTCTGCGTGGGTTTCCTCCGGGTGCTCCGGTTTCCTCCCACAGTCCAAAGATGTGCGGGTCAGGTGAATTGGCCATGCTAAATTGCCTGTAGTGTTAGGTAAGGGGTAAATGTAAGGGTATGGGTGGGTTTCGCTTCGGCGGGTCGGTGTGGACTTGTTGGGCCGAAGGGCCTGTTTCCACACTTTAAGTCTAATCTAAAAAAAAAGTACTGATTTAATGTCTCTCCAATCTCCTCCGCCTCCACACACAACTTCCCACTACTATCCTTGACTGGACCGATACCTACCCTAGTCATCCTTTTATTCTTGACATACCTATAGAAAGCCTTTGGGTTTTCCCTAATCCTACCAGCTAAAGACTTTTCATGTCCCCTTCTCGCTTCTCTTAGCTCCCTCTTTAGCTCCTTCCTGGCTACCTTATAACTCTCAATCGCCCCTACTGAACCTTCACGCCTCATCTTTACATATGCCGCCTTCTTCCCTTTCACAAGGGACTCCAATTCCTTACTAAACCACGGCTGCCTCACAAGGCCCTTTACACCATGCCTGACTGGTACATACCTATCGAGGACACGCAGTAGCTGCTCCTTGAACAATCCCCACATCTCATTAGTGTTCTTCTCTTGAAGCCTGTTTTTCCAATCCACACATCCTAAGTCATGCCTCACAGCATCATAATTTCCCTGCCCCCAGCTATAGCTCTTGCCCTGCGGCGCACGATTATCCCTCTCCATCACTAAAGTAAAAGTCACCGAGTTGTGGTCACTGTCCCCGAAGTGCTCACCTACCTCCAAGTCTAACACCTGGCCTGGTTCATTACCTAGAACCAAATCCAATATAGCCTCCCCTCTTGTTGGCCTGTCGACATATTGTGTCAGGAAACCCTCCTGCACACATTGTACAAACACCGACCCATCTAATGAACTCGAGCTATAGCTCTCCCAGTCAATATCTGGGAAGTTAAAGTCCCCCATAACAACCACCCTGCTACCTTCACTCTTTTCCTGAATCATCCTCGCAATATTATCCTCTACTTCTCTAGGACTATTAGGAGGCCTGTAGAAAACACCTAACAGGGTGACCTCACCTTTCCTATTTCTAACCTCAGCCCAAACTACCTCAGATGGCAAGTCCTCTTCCATCGTCCATTCCACTGCTGTGATACTGTCTTTGACAAGTAAAGCCACGCCCCCCTTTTACCCCCATGTCTGATCCTACTAAAACATTTAAACCCTGGAACGTGCAACAGCCATTCTTGTCCCTGTTCTACCCACGTCTCTGTAATGGCCACAACATCGAAGTCCCAGGTACCAACCCACGCTGCAAGTTCACCTACCTTATTCCTTATACTTCTGGCATTGAAGTATACACACTTCAATCCACCTTTCTGGTTACAGGCACCCTCCTTAGAGATCGCTGCATTATTCCTAACCTCCCTACACTCAAGGTCCTGTACCCTAAAGCTACAGTCCTGGTTCCCATGCCCCCGCGGAGTTAGTTTAAACCCTCCCAAAGAGCACTAGCAAACCTCCCCCCAAGGATACTGGTGCCCCTCAGGTTCAGGTGTAGCCCATCCTTTTTATAGAGGTCCCACCTTCCCCAGAAAGGACCCCAGTTGTCCAGAAACCGGAATCCCTCCCTCCTGCACCATTCCTGTAGCCACGCATTTAACTGCTCTCTCCCTATTCCTCGACTCTCTATCACGTGGCACGGGTAACAAACCAGAGACAACAACTGTTTGTTCTAACTCTGAGCTTCCAACCTAGCTCCCTGAAAGCCTGTCTGACATCCTCACCCTTCTTCCTACCTATATCGTTGGTGCCAACGTGGACCACGATCTGGGGCTGCTCCCCCTCCCCCTTAAGGACCCGGAAAACACGATCAGCGACATCACGTACCCTTGCACCTGGGAGGCAACATACCAAACGTGAGTCCCTGTCGCCCCCACAAAACCGTCTGTCTGTACCCCTCACTATCGAGTCCCCAAGAACTATCGCTCTACCTTTCTCCACCCTACCCTTCTGAGCAACGGGGCCAGGCTCCGTGCCAGAGGCCTGAACCTCGTTGCTTGCCCCTGGTAAGTCATCCCCCCCACAAGTATCCAAAACGGTATACTTGTTCTTGAGGGGAATGACCGCAGGGGGTCCCTGCACTGGCTTCCTCCTCCCACTCCCCCTCACTGTCACCCATCTATCTTGAACTTTCGGAGTAACTACTTGCCTAAAGCTCCGATCTATGACCTCCACTGCCTCCCGAATGATCCGCAGTTCATCCAACACCAGCTCCAGTTCCCTAACACGGGTTTGGAGGAGCTGGAGATGGGTGCACTTCTTGCAAGTGTACTCAGCAGGGACGCTAATGGCTTCCCTCACCTCATACATGTTGCAAGAGGAACATTGCCCTCTCTGCACTGCCTGCCCTCTAAAAGTAAGCTTTCCTATAAAAAAAACCAACAAAAACCAACTAAATCTAAAGAAACAAACAAGGAAAATGCAGCACTTACCCGCTAGTCACAATTGGTCTTATTATTAGGTTAGAGGAGGTGGAAGGGTGGGAGGCACTACTCGTGTAGTGCCTCGGGTGACTCGCCTACGCTTTTAAATAAGGGGAGAGAAAAAAAACCTTACCCAGGTAACCTAGCGCGCCTTCCGGGTCTGCTACCGCTTTTTTGAAGGAAAACTTTAAATTTTTAACTAATAAATAAGCGACCAAACTTACCCAGTCTTCCGAGAGACTGAGGCCTAAAACTCGGAGCACGCTTTTAAATAAGGGGAGAGAAAAAAAACCTTACCCAGGTAACCTAGCGCGCCTTCCGGGTCTGCTACCGCTTTTTTGAAGGAAAACTTTAAATTTTTAACTAATAAATAAGCGACCAAACTTACCCAGTCTTCCGAGAGACTGAGGCCTAAAACTCGGAGCACGCTTTTAAATAAGGGGAGAGAAAAAAAACCTTACCCAGGTAACCTAGCGCGCCTTCCGGGTCTGCTACCGCTTTTTTGAAGGAAAACTTTAAATTTTTAACTAATAAATAAGCGACCAAACTTACCCAGTCTTCCGAGAGACTGAGGCCTAAAACTCGGAGCACGCTTTTAAATAAGGGGAGAGAAAAAAAACCTTACCCAGGTAACCTAGCGCGCCTTCCGGGTCTGCTACCGCTTTTTTGAAGGAAAACTTTAAATTTTTAACTAATAAATAAGCGACCAAACTTACCCAGTCTTCCGAGAGACTGAGGCCTAAAACTCGGAGCACGCTTTTAAATAAGGGGAGAGAAAAAAAACCTTACCCAGGTAACCTAGCGCGCCTTCCGGGTCTGCTACCGCTTTTTTGAAGGAAAACTTTAAATTTTTAACTAATAAATAAGCGACCAAACTTACCCAGTCTTCCGAGAGACTGAGGCCTAAAACTCGGAGCACGCTTTTAAATAAGGGGAGAGAAAAAAAACCTTACCCAGGTAACCTAGCGCGCCTTCCGGGTCTGCTACCGCTTTTTTGAAGGAAAACTTTAAATTTTTAACTAATAAATAAGCGACCAAACTTACCCAGTCTTCCGAGAGACTGAGGCCTAAAACTCGGAGCACGCTTTTAAATAAGGGGAGAGAAAAAAAACCTTACCCAGGTAACCTAGCGCGCCTTCCGGGTCTGCTACCGCTTTTTTGAAGGAAAACTTTAAATTTTTAACTAATAAATAAGCGACCAAACTTACCCAGTCTTCCGAGAGACTGAGGCCTAAAACTCGGAGCACGCTTTTAAATAAGGGGAGAGAAAAAAAACCTTACCCAGGTAACCTAGCGCGCCTTCCGGGTCTGCTACCGCTTTTTTGAAGGAAAACTTTAAATTTTTAACTAATAAATAAGCGACCAAACTTACCCAGTCTTCCGAGAGACTGAGGCCTAAAACTCGGAGCACGCTTTTAAATAAGGGGAGAGAAAAAAAACCTTACCCAGGTAACCTAGCGCGCCTTCCGGGTCTGCTACCGCTTTTTTGAAGGAAAACTTTAAATTTTTAACTAATAAATAAGCGACCAAACTTACCCAGTCTTCCGAGAGACTGAGGCCTAAAACTCGGAGCACGCTTTTAAATAAGGGGAGAGAAAAAAAACCTTACCCAGGTAACCTAGCGCGCCTTCCGGGTCTGCTACCGCTTTTTTGAAGGAAAACTTTAAATTTTTAACTAATAAATAAGCGACCAAACTTACCCAGTCTTCCGAGAGACTGAGGCCTAAAACTCGGAGCACGCTTTTAAATAAGGGGAGAGAAAAAAAACCTTACCCAGGTAACCTAGCGCGCCTTCCGGGTCTGCTACCGCTTTTTTGAAGGAAAACTTTAAATTTTTAACTAATAAATAAGCGACCAAACTTACCCAGTCTTCCGAGAGACTGAGGCCTAAAACTCGGAGCACGCTTTTAAATAAGGGGAGAGAAAAAAAACCTTACCCAGGTAACCTAGCGCGCCTTCCGGGTCTGCTACCGCTTTTTTGAAGGAAAACTTTAAATTTTTAACTAATAAATAAGCGACCAAACTTACCCAGTCTTCCGAGAGACTGAGGCCTAAAACTCGGAGCACGCTTTTAAATAAGGGGAGAGAAAAAAAACCTTACCCAGGTAACCTAGCGCGCCTTCCGGGTCTGCTACCGCTTTTTTGAAGGAAAACTTTAAATTTTTAACTAATAAATAAGCGACCAAACTTACCCAGTCTTCCGAGAGACTGAGGCCTAAAACTCGGAGCACGCTTTTAAATAAGGGGAGAGAAAAAAAACCTTACCCAGGTAACCTAGCGCGCCTTCCGGGTCTGCTACCGCTTTTTTGAAGGAAAACTTTAAATTTTTAACTAATAAATAAGCGACCAAACTTACCCAGTCTTCCGAGAGACTGAGGCCTAAAACTCGGAGCACGCTTTTAAATAAGGGGAGAGAAAAAAAACCTTACCCAGGTAACCTAGCGCGCCTTCCGGGTCTGCTACCGCTTTTTTGAAGGAAAACTTTAAATTTTTAACTAATAAATAAGCGACCAAACTTACCCAGTCTTCCGAGAGACTGAGGCCTAAAACTCGGAGCACGCTTTTAAATAAGGGGAGAGAAAAAAAACCTTACCCAGGTAACCTAGCGCGCCTTCCGGGTCTGCTACCGCTTTTTTGAAGGAAAACTTTAAATTTTTAACTAATAAATAAGCGACCAAACTTACCCAGTCTTCCGAGAGACTGAGGCCTAAAACTCGGAGCACGCTTTTAAATAAGGGGAGAGAAAAAAAACCTTACCCAGGTAACCTAGCGCGCCTTCCGGGTCTGCTACCGCTTTTTTGAAGGAAAACTTTAAATTTTTAACTAATAAATAAGCGACCAAACTTACCCAGTCTTCCGAGAGACTGAGGCCTAAAACTCGGAGCACGCTTTTAAATAAGGGGAGAGAAAAAAAACCTTACCCAGGTAACCTAGCGCGCCTTCCGGGTCTGCTACCGCTTTTTTGAAGGAAAACTTTAAATTTTTAACTAATAAATAAGCGACCAAACTTACCCAGTCTTCCGAGAGACTGAGGCCTAAAACTCGGAGCACGCTTTTAAATAAGGGGAGAGAAAAAAAACCTTACCCAGGTAACCTAGCGCGCCTTCCGGGTCTGCTACCGCTTTTTTGAAGGAAAACTTTAAATTT
Source organism: Hemiscyllium ocellatum (assembly GCF_020745735.1). Classification (NCBI taxonomy): domain Eukaryota; kingdom Metazoa; phylum Chordata; class Chondrichthyes; order Orectolobiformes; family Hemiscylliidae; genus Hemiscyllium; species Hemiscyllium ocellatum. The sequence goes on along the minus strand of NW_026869294.1, from coordinate 2,902,351 downwards.
TTAACTAATAAATAAGCGACCAAACTTACCCAGTCTTCCGAGAGACTGAGGCCTAAAACTCGGAGCACGCTTTTAAATAAGGGGAGAGAAAAAAAACCTTACCCAGGTAACCTAGCGCGCCTTCCGGGTCTGCTACCGCTTTTTTGAAGGAAAACTTTAAATTTTTAACTAATAAATAAGCGACCAAACTTACCCAGTCTTCCGAGAGACTGAGGCCTAAAACTCGGAGCACGCTTTTAAATAAGGGGAGAGAAAAAAAACCTTACCCAGGTAACCTAGCGCGCCTTCCGGGTCTGCTACCGCTTTTTTGAAGGAAAACTTTAAATTTTTAACTAATAAATAAGCGACCAAACTTACCCAGTCTTCCGAGAGACTGAGGCCTAAAACTCGGAGCACGCTTTTAAATAAGGGGAGAGAAAAAAAACCTTACCCAGGTAACCTAGCGCGCCTTCCGGGTCTGCTACCGCTTTTTTGAAGGAAAACTTTAAATTTTTAACTAATAAATAAGCGACCAAACTTACCCAGTCTTCCGAGAGACTGAGGCCTAAAACTCGGAGCACGCTTTTAAATAAGGGGAGAGAAAAAAAACCTTACCCAGGTAACCTAGCGCGCCTTCCGGGTCTGCTACCGCTTTTTTGAAGGAAAACTTTAAATTTTTAACTAATAAATAAGCGACCAAACTTACCCAGTCTTCCGAGAGACTGAGGCCTAAAACTCGGAGCACGCTTTTAAATAAGGGGAGAGAAAAAAAACCTTACCCAGGTAACCTAGCGCGCCTTCCGGGTCTGCTACCGCTTTTTTGAAGGAAAACTTTAAATTTTTAACTAATAAATAAGCGACCAAACTTACCCAGTCTTCCGAGAGACTGAGGCCTAAAACTCGGAGCACGCTTTTAAATAAGGGGAGAGAAAAAAAACCTTACCCAGGTAACCTAGCGCGCCTTCCAGGTCTGCTACCGCTTTTTTGAAGGAAAACTTTAAATTTTTAACTAATAAATAAGCGACCAAACTTACCCAGTCTTCCGAGAGACTGAGGCCTAAAACTCGGAGCACGCTTTTAAATAAGGGGAGAGAAAAAAAACCTTACCCAGGTAACCTAGCGCGCCTTCCGGGTCTGCTACCGCTTTTTTGAAGGAAAACTTTAAATTTTTAACTAATAAATAAGCGACCAAACTTACCCACCAGCCGTCGCGAAGTCTTCCGAGAGACTATTGTTGGTGGTTATTGTTGGCTATTGTTGGTGTTCCTGGTAAGTGTCACTGTCCAGATTTGTTTTTCTATAAATCGGTTATGACTGTATTACTGTTCTTTCATATAGTCTACACTTATTGTCATTATTATTATTCCTGTTGAAACTCTCAATCCAGATATTCACTCTACAGACCACTGCTAACTACATCAAGGAAGGTGGTCAATTCCTGCCTCCCTCTCTGCTCTGGCAGTGTTACTCATGGGTCTCTATGTTGACCTTCTCAGTTTCAGAGGAGAACTACAATTTATTGTATCATTACCTTTGGTATTTAAATATTAACAGCACGAGGTCACTCTCTACTGTTCTGGTTACAAACTCTACTTCCATCCCATCCCTGACTAATATCTGTGACTGAAACAGACAAGCCACAACTGTGGGAGATCCCTTTGACCATGAGCTGATTCCTGACACCATAACCTGAACATTTCTAACTTGAAATAATCGCCACTGGAGAATATATCTCACTGGTGTATTCCATCTGCTCTTTGAACCTTGAGTTATGAAATACAGACTTAAAGAAGCCAATAATCTGCTGCTGACACTCCCGGCTTCAAACCTGGCCAAGCAATTCAGTTTCGAACTCCCATCCATCTGTCATTCATATGCACGCGGATGTATATCGCTATTGTGTCTGGCAATGTCTTTATTTTAACATTCTCAAACACTGTATCTCATTTGTCCTTGAAACTTCTCTCATTCTCTCTCTGTCAATTAACAAAAATTCTGCCAGTTGTTCGTATTTAAAATGGTTTCTTCCATACGAGTTCTTTCTCAAACATGAGTTTCACATTCAATCACGCTTGCTCACACACTCTCCCTCAGTCTCTGCTGAACACACACACACACACACACACACACACACACACACACACACACACACACACACACACACAATCTCTGCAATTTCAAGTTGAAAGAACCTTGTCAAAATGTTAGTGTAACTAATGACAAAAGGAAAAATTGCGAGATTGTCCAAAATGTTATTCTTCTTCTGAAGATATTCTCCTCACACAGCTGCTAGCAATGGGATTTCATCCTGGGAGAGTTGGATGTGGCTGAATTCACTTTGCATTAAGCAGTCAGGAGGTTCCAGGTTAGCACAGTGGCTCAGCAGTTCGCATTGTTGCCTCACGGCATCAGGGACATGAGTTCAATTCCAGCCTCGTGTGACTATCTGCGTGGAGTTTGCATTTTCTCCCCTTGTCTGCATGAGCTTCTGCTGGGTGCTCCTGTTTCCTCCCACAGTCCAAAGCTGTATAATTCAAGTGGATTGGTCAAATAGTCCATCGTGTTCAGTGACTTCTACTTTAGGTGCACGAGTCAGTGGTAACTGTCAGGGCATGGGAAGGTTACTTTTTGGAAGATTGGATGGACGGTTACTTTTTGGAAGATTGGATGGACTTGATGGGCCGAAGGGCTTGTTTCCACACTGCAGGGATTCTATAAAAATAAGTATGGTAACAATAACAGTAGAGTTTTGTTTTAGCTCATACACGTTACAGTGATGAGGAACACTGATGGAGAGAGAGAGAGTGCAATGGGCCGTTTCTTCTCGGGCAGATGACATTTTCTCCCTCTCTGAGTTGATCACACAATAATGTCATTCTCTCCCAAACTGGACCATGTGAGGTCTCCTTGTACATTGTCCAAACTATGTCTCCATCACATTCCCTGTTCCATGTCGGTGCATCATTGCTGCTGTCATACACAGAACCATACCCTGAGCAGAAAATGGTCTCGGTCGATTTGAAGATATGTTTATATGTCCCTGCGTCATGAAAGCATAAAATGTTTAATGTATTCAGAATACATAGAACATAGAACAATCTAGCACAGAACAGGCCCTTCAGCCCTCGATGTTGTGCCAACCATTGATCCTCATGTATGCACCCTCAAATTTCTGTGACCATATGCATATCCAGGAGTCTCTTAAATGTCCCCAATGACCTTGCTTCCACAAGTGCTGTTGGCAACGCATTCCATGCTCTCACAACTCTCTGTGTAAAGAATCCGCCTCTGACATCCCCTCTATACTTTCCTTCAACCAGCTTAAAACTTTGACCCCTCGTGTTAGCCATTTCTGCCCTGGGAAATAGTCTCTGGCTATCAACTCTATCTACGCCTCTCATAATCTTGAATACCTCAATTAGGTCCCCTCTCCTCCTCCTTTTTTCCAATGAACAAAGTCCGAGCTCAGTCAACCTCTCTTCATAAGATAAGCCCTACAGTCCAGGCAGCATCCTGGTAAACCTCCTCTGAACCCTCTCCAAAGCATCCATATCTTTCCTATAATAGGGCGACCAGAACTGGATGCAGTATTCCAAGTGTGTTCGAACCAAAGTTTTGTAGAGCTGCAGCAAGATCTCACGATTCTTAAACTCAATTTCCCTGTTAATGAAAGCCAAAAGACCATATGCTTTCTTAACAACCCTGTCACGTGGGTGGCCATTTTAAGGGATCTATGTACCTGCACACCAAGATCTCTCTGTTCCTTCACACTGCCAAGAATCCTATCCTTAATCTTGTACTCCGCTTTCAAATTCGACCTTCCAAAATGCACCAACTCGCATTTATCCAGGTTGAACTCCATATGCCACCTCTCAGCCCATCTCTGCATCCTGTCAATGTCCTGCTACAGCCTACAACAGCCCTCTATTCTGTCAACGACGCCTCCAACATTCGTGTCACCTGCAAACTTGCTGACTCATCCTTCAATTTACTCGTCCAAGTCATTAATAAAAATTACAAACAATAGAGGCCCAAGGACAGATTCCTGTGGAACACCACTCACCACTGATTTCCAGGCAGAATATTTTCCTTCCACTACCACTCGCTGTCTTCTGTTGACCAGCCAATTTTGTATCCAAACAGCTAACACAGATGTGTTAAAATGAATGATTTGTTTTAACAAATACAGAAATTGCTGGAAAAGCTCACCAGTCTGTCAGCATCCAGATGTAGTTTTACGAGCCTCCACCACTTCCTCTGGCAGCTCATTCCATACGCACACCACCCTCTGTGTGAAAAGGTGCCCCTTAGGCCTCTTCAAAATCTTTCCCCTCTCACTTTCCACCAATGTCCTCTAGTTTTGGACGCTGCTTTCCTGGGGAAAAACCTTGACTACAAACCCTATCCATGACCATTCTGATTTTATAAACCTTTACTGCTACGAAATGTGAATTCAATCAACATGAATGGCTGTACTTTCAATAATCCCGGGCCTAAATGCTGAAATTCAACACCGACACCTACTCTTTCTCCATCAAGTCACAATTTTAAAGCCAGTTTCATCAGTTTGTTCAGATATATTAGGAGACACTTCTGTGGGATTTACACCTAGACCTTTGTGCCCGGAGGTAGGGACATGAGCACCACTCGGCAATACACATTAAGCTGTAACATTATTCTCCTGTGTGTTTGTTCATCACCCTATTATGACATGCTGTGACATGCCTCTGCAACAGGCAGGACATGAAATCAAACCTTCTGGTCCAGAGCTAGGAACACGATCAAACAATTTCAAGAATTGGAATCAAACCCAGAGTCATGGCTCAGAGGCAGGAACACTACCCACTACATTACTATACCCAGATTTTGGGTCACATTTTAAGGGCAGCATTCAGCTCGGTGTGGATTTATTATAATCAGGTTACCATTACTGAACTACACAAAACATTTTGTTTTGTTAAACAAGTGCAAGATCGAAATTAACTATGAACATCTTTAATCACTATTATCTGTAGTCTGCAATATTAGGGAAAAAATCCTGCAAACATACTCTGCCCAATGAAGGGTCTCAAGTAGATTTTTTTTACTGAACATCAGACACGGAGAAAGACCATAATTTCTGTTCCCAAAACACCGATCAGTAGAACCCAACTCTCACGTGTGTCTGCCCTATTCCTAAAACCATGAAATAATACCAGGCCACTGATTAGTGTCCAGCCTCTCCTCCCCACTGACTGTGTCGTCAATCTTTCCCTCCTCCCTCTAACCACACAAGGCAAACCAAGCTCAGGGTCGTTGTGAAAATCAAGGCCGGAGTGTGCAGGTCTCCTGGAGAGGGAGGGACATTTTAAAATTAATGGGGGAGGGTGAGGAGGTGGTAATATCACTCACTGTCCGAGGCGTGGCAGATGGATTTTAGTTTGGATTAATGCGAGGTATTGGATTTGGTAAATCCAACAACAGCAGGACCTATACAATTAAACGTAGGACCTTTGGCAGTGTTGTAGAACAAAGACCTCGGCCATCAGGTATTATTCTTTAAAAGGTGCATCTCACATACATAATGTGATTTAGAAGGTGTATAACTCACTTGTCTTCAATGGTCAGACCTTTGAGTATCGGAATTGGGATATCATGTTGAGGTTGTACAGGACATTGGCGAGACCTCTTTTGGAATACAGTGTCCAGTCTGGTCATCCTGCCCACTCATTCCATAGGCACACCACCCTCTGGGTGATCTGGTAGGGGTAATAGTTGTTGTGGTCTACAAGACGTTGAAGAATCAAGCAGTGTGAAAAATGGAAGTGCTATTACTGATGTTGAATTTGTTTATAGTTTGCAGAAAGTTAGCGACATAAGCAGGTGAGAAATCTGAAAGAGGTAATATTTGTTTATCATCTGCAGAATGTTATAGAGACAAGCAGGAGTGAAATCAAGAAGAGGTAATAGTTTTTTATGATCTTCAGAATGTTGCAGAGGCAAGCAGAAATAAATCTGGTAGAGGTAATAATTGTTTATAATCTGCAGGATGTTACAGAGATAAGCAGGAGTGAAATCTAGAGGAGGTCATAGATTGCATGATCTGCAGGATTTTGCAGAGGTAAGCACGAGTGTAATCTGGTAGAGGTAATAGTTGTTTATAATCAGCAAGATGTATTAGAGGTAAGCAGGAATGTAATCTGGTAGAGGTATTAGTTGTTTCTGGTCTGCAGGATGTTGCAAATTCAAGCAGGAGTGAAAAATGGAAGTGGTAATACTTTTTTATGGTCTGCAGAATGTTACAGAGGCAAACAGGAATGATCTCTAGAAAAGGTAACCATTGTTTATAACCTGCAGGACATTACAGAGAAAAGCTGGAGTGAAATCTAGAAGAGGTAATAATTGCTTGTGGTCTGCAGGATTTTATAGAGACAAGCACGAGTGGAATCTGGAAGAGGTATTAGTTCTTTATGATCTGTAGCATGGTACGAGACAAGCAGGACTGAAATGTAGAAGACGTAATCGTTGTTTATAATCTGAAGGATGGCACAGAAACAAGCAGGAATGAAATCAAGAGGAGGTTGTAGATGTGTATGGTCTGCAGGATGTTACACCGACAAGCAGGAGTGAAATCTGGAAGAGGTAATAGATATTTATAGTCTGCAGAATGTTAGAGAAACGAGCATGAATGAAATATGGAAGAGGTTCAATTTGTTTATAATCAGCCAGATGTTGCAGCGACAAGCAGGAATGAAATCTGGAAGAGGTTCAAGTGGTTTATAATCTGCTAGATGTTGTAGCAACAAGCAGGGGTGACATATGGTCGAGGTAATAGTTGTTTATAATGTGCAGGATGGCACAAATACAAGCAGGAATGAAACCTGGAAGATGTAATAGTTGTTTATAATCTGAACGATGTTGCAGAGTCAAAAAGGAGTGAAATATGGAAGAGGTAATAGTTGTTTCTGGTCTGCAGAATTTTAGAGGGACAAGCAGGAATGGAATCTAGATGAGGTAATAGCTGTTTATAAATCTGCCAGAAGTTATAGAAACAATCCGGAGTGAAATCAGTTCGAGGTAATTGTTGTTTATGATCACCATGATATTACAGAAACAAGCAGGAGTGATATCTGGACGAGGTAATAGTTGTTTATTTTCTGCAGGATTTAAAGAAACATTCAGGAGGGTAATCTGGAAAAAGGTCATTACTGTTTATGGTCTGCAGGATGATACAGGGTCAAACAGGAGTGAAATCTGGAAGAGATAATAGTTGTTCATGGTTTGCAGGATGTTACAGAATCAAGCAGGAGTGAAATCTGGAAGAGAGAATAGTTGTTTTTCGTCTGCAGGATGTGACAGAGTCAAGCAGGAGTGTAATATAGAAGAGGTAATACTTTTTTATGGTCTGCAGAATGTTACAGAGGCAAGCAGGAGTGAAATCTTGAAAAGGTAATAGTTGTTTATAATCTGCAAGATATTACAGGAACAAACAGGAGTAAAATCTGGAAGATGTAATAGCTGATTGTGGAATGAAGGATGATGCAGGGTCAAACAGGAGTGAAACATGGAAGAGGTAATAGTTACAGAGAAAAGCAGGTCTTAAATCTGGAAGAGGTAATAGTTGTTTATTGTTTGCAGGATTTTACAGTCATTCAGGAATGAAATCTGGAAGAGATAATAGTTGTTTCAGGTCTGCAGGGCCATACAGAGACAAACAGGATTGTAATCTGGAAGAGGTAATAACTGTTTATAATCTGTAGTAAGTTACAGACACAATCCAGAATTGAATCAGTTTGAGGTAATTTTTGTTTCTGTTCAGCATAAGCAGGAGTGAGAAATGGGAGAAGTAATAATTGTTTATGATCTGCAGAATGCGACAGAGACAAGCAGGAATGAAATCTGGAAGAGGTAATACCTATTTTTAATCTTCAGGATGTTACATAGGTAAGCAGGAATGTAATCTGGAAGATGTAACAGTTGTTTATTATTTGCAGGAAGCTGCAGAGGTAAGCAGAAACGCAATATGGAAGAGGTAATAGTTGTTTATAATCTACAGGATGTTACACAGACAAGCAGGAGTGAAATCTGGAAAAGGTAATAGTTGTTTCTAATCTGCAGGATGTTACAGAGGTAAGCAGGAATGAAATCTTGTTCACATAATAGTTGTTTCTAATCTGCAGGATGTTGCACCTGGAAACAGGAGAGAAAAATGGAAAAGGTAATAGTTATTTATAATCTGAACAATTTACATTTTCAAACAGGAGTGAAACTTGGAAGAGGTGATAGTTGTTTCTGGTCTGCAGGATTTTACAGGGACAAGCAGGAATGGAATCTGGATGAGGTAATAGCTGCTAATAATCTGCCGGAAGTTACAGAAACAATCCGGAGTGAAATCTTTTCGAGGTGGTTGTTGTTTATGATCAGCATGATATAACAGAAACAAGCAGGAGTGATATCTAGAAGGGGTAATGGTTGTTTATTGTCTGCAGGATTTACAGAGACATTCAGGAGTGTAATCTGGAAGAGGTAATAATTTTTTATGGGCTTCAGGATTTTACAGAGACAATGGGGAGTGAAATCTGAAATAGGTTATAGCTGTTTATGGACTGCAGGAAGTGCAGGGTCAACAGGAGTGAAATCTGGAAGAGGTAATATTTGTTTGTTTGCAGGATGTTATGGACACAAGCAGGAGTGAAATCTAACAGAGATTGTAGTTGTTTATGGTCTGTAGCAAGTTACAGAAACAATCAGGAGTGAAATATAGAAAAGATTCAAGTTGTTTATAATCTGCCAGATATTACAGTGACAAGCATGGGTGACATATGGAAGTGGTAATAGTTGTTCATGATCTGCAGGATGGCACAGAGACAAGCAGGAATGAAATCTGGAAGATATAATAGTTGTTTATACTCTGAACGATGTTGCAGAGTCAAACAGGAGTGAAATATGGAAGCGGTAATAGCTGTTTCAGGTCTGCAGACTTTTACAAGGACAATCAGGAAAGGAATCTAGATGAGGTAATAGTTGTTTATAATCTGCCAGAAGTTACAGAAACAGTCCAGAGTGAAATCAGTTCGAGGTAATTGTTGTTTATGATCAGCAGGATGTTATAGAGACAAGCAGGAGAGAAATCTGGAAGAGGTAGTATTTTTTATAATCTGCAGTAAGTCATATGAAACAATCCGGAATGAAATCTGTTCGAGGTGATTTTTGTTTCTGATCAGCATGATATTACAGCGTTAAGCAGGAGTCAATATGGGAGAAGTAATAGTTGTATATTATCTGCAGTATGCGACAGAGACAAGCAGGAATGAAATCTGGAAGAGCTTGCATTTGTTTATAATCTGCACAATGTTTCAGACACAAGCATGAAGGGAATCTGGAAGAGGGAATAGTTGTTTATCATATGGAGGATGTTACAGGGTCAAGCAGGAGTGAAATCTGGAAGAGATTGTAGTTGTTTGTGGTCTGTAGCATGTTACAGAGACAAGCAGGAGTGAAATCTTGAAGAGATTCAAGTTGTTTATAATCTGCTAGATGTAGCAGCGACAAGCAGGGGTGACATATGGAAGAGGGAATAGTTGTTTATGATCTGCAGGGCGGCACAGAGACAAGCAGGAATGAAATCTGGACGAGGTCATCCTTGTTTATAGAATACCAAATGTTATAGACAGAAGCAGGAGTGAATCTGGAAGAGGTAATAGTTGTTTATGGTCTGCAGGATGTTATAGAAAAAAGCCCGAGTGAAATATGGATGAAGTAATAGTTGTGTATGGTCTGCAGGACGATATAGAGACAAGCAGGAGTGAAATCTGGATGATGTAATATTTGTTTATGAACTGCAGTATTTTACGGAAACAATCTGGAAGGAAATCTGTTCGAGTGATTTTTGTTTCTGATCAGCATGATGTTACAGCGTTAAGCAGGAGTGAAATAGGGGAGAAGTAATAGTTGTTTATGATCAGCAGAATGCGACAGAGACAAGCAGGAATGAAATTCGGAAGAGTTTGCATTTGGTTATAATCTGCACAATGTAATGGACACAAGCAAAAAGGGAATCTGGAAGAGGGAATAGTTGTTTATCGTATGCAGAACGTTACAGGGTCAAACAGGAATGAAGTCTGGAAGAGGTAATAGTTGTTTGTGGACTGCAGGATGTTATAGACACAAGCAGGAGTGAAATAAAGAAGAGATTGTAGTTGTTTGTGGTCTGTCACATGTTACAGAAACAAGCAGGAGTGAAATCTGGAAGAGGTAATAGTTGTTTATTGTCTTCAGGATGTTTCAGGGTCAGGCCAGAATGAAATCTGGAAGAGGTAATAGTTGTTTGTGGTCTACAGAATGTGACACAGACAAGCAGGAGTGAAATCTGGTAGAGGTAATAATTGTTTATAATCAGCTGAACGTTACAGACACAAGCAGGAGTGAGATCTGGAAGAGGTAATAGTCGTTTATAATCTGCAGGATGTTACAGTGAGAAGCAGGAATGAAATCTGGAAAACGTAATACTTGTTTATGATCTGCAGAATGTCACAGAGACAAGCAGGAATGAAATCTGGAAGAGGTAATAGTTGTTTATAATCTGCTGTATCTTACAGAGACAAGCAGGAATGAGATCTAGAGGAGGTCATAGATATGTATGGTCTTCAGGATGTTACACAGACAAGCAGGAGTGAAATCTAGAAGAGTTAATATTTGTTTATAATCTACCAGATGTTACAGAGACAAGCAGGGGTGAAATCTGGACAAGGTAATATTTATAGTCTGCAGGATGTTGCAGAGGTAAGCAGGAAGGAGATCTGGTGGAGGTAATAGTTGTTTATGGTCTACAGGATGATGCAGGAGTGCAAAATGGAAGTGGTAATACTTTTTAATGGTCTGGAGAATGTTACAGAGGCAAACAGGAAGAGATCGGGAAGAGGTAGTACATGTTTATATTATGCAGGATATTACAGGGACAAGCAGGAGTGAAATCTGGAAGAGGTAATAATTGTTTATCGTCTGCAGTATTTTACAGAGACAAGCAGGAATGAAATCTAGAGGAGGTCATAGATGTGTATGGTCTTCAGGATGTTACACAGACAAGCAGGAATGAAATCTAGAAGAGGTAATAGTTATTTATAATCTGCAGGATGTTGCAGAGGTCAGCAGGAATAATATGTGTTAGAGGTAATAGTTGATAATAGTCTGCAGTATTTTACAGAGACAAACAGGAGTGAAATCTGGACAAGATAATAGTTGTATATAATCTGCAGGATGTTGCAGAGGTAAGCATGAATGAAATCTAGTAGAGGTATTAGTTGTTAACGGTCTGCAGGATGTTACAGATTCAAGCAGGAGTGAAAAATGGAAGAGGTAATTCATTTGTATAGTCTGGGGAATGTTACAGAGTGAACCAGGAATGAAATCTGCAAGAGATAATAGTTGTTTATAATCTGGAGGATATTACAGACAGAAGTAGGAGTGAAATCTGGAAGAGAGAATAGTTGTTTATCATCTGCAGGATGTTACAAGGTCAAGCAGGAGTCAAATCTGGAAGAGGTAATATTTGCTTATCATCTGCAGGATGTTGTAGAATCAAACAGGAATGAAAAGTGAAAGTGGTAACACAGAGATTACATTTGTTTATAGTCTGCAGAATGTTAGAGACACAAGCAGGTGTGAAATCTGGAAGTTGTAATAGTTGTTTATAATCTGCAGGATGGTAAACGGTCAAGCAGGATTGAAATCTGGAAGAGGTTATAGTTGTTTGTGGTTTGCAGGATGTTATAGACACAATGAGGAATGAAATCTAGAAGTGATGATAGTGGCTTATGGTCTGCAGCTTAGCAGAGAGACAAGCAGGAGTGAAATGTGGAAGAGGTAATTTCATTTTTGTCTGCAGATGTTACAGAGACAAGAAAGAGTGAAATCTAGAGGAGTTCATTGATGTGTATGGTCTTCAGGATGCCACACAGGAAACCAGTAGTGAAATCAGGAAGAGGCAATAGTTGTTTGTGGCCTGCAGGATGTTATAGTGACAAGCAGGAGTGAAATCTGAAAGAGGTAATATTTGTTTTTATGTGCGAATGTTAGGGACAAGCAGGAGTGAAAACTGGAAGAGGTAATAGTTGTTTATGGTCTTCAGGATGTTGCAGATTCAAGCAGGAGTGAAAAGTGGAAGAGGTAAAACTTTTTTATAGTCTGGAGAATGTTACAGAGACAAGCAGAAATGAAATCTAGAAGAGGTAATACATGTTTATATTATGCAGGATATTACAGGGACAAGCAGGAGTGAAATCTGGAAGAGGTAATATTCAATTTTATCTGCAGAATGTTACAGAGACAATCATGAGTGAAATCTGGAAGAGGTAAAAGTTGTTTATGCTCTGCAGCTTGGTAGAGAGACAGGCAGGAGTGAAATGTGGAAGAGGTAATCATTGTTTATGGTCTGCAGTATTTTACAGAGACAAGCAGGAATGAAATCTAGAGGAGGTCATAGATGTGTATGGTCTTCAGGATGTTACACAGACCAGCATGAGTGAAATCTTGAAGAAGTAATATTTGTTTATAATCTGCCGGATGTTACAGAGACAAGCAGGAATGAAATCCGGAAGAGGTAATAGTTATTTATGATCTGCAGGATGTTGCAGTAGTAAGCAGGAATGAAATCTAGAAAATTTATTACTTGTTTATGGTCTGCAGGATGTTGCAGATTCAATCAGGAGTGAAAAGTAGAAGTGGTAATACAGAGGTTGCATTTGTTTATAGTCTCTGGAATAGTGGTGCTGGAAGAGCACAGCAGTTCAGGCAGCATCCGAGGAACAGTAAATTCGGCGTTTCGGGCAAAAGCCTTTCATTAGGAATAAAGGCAGAGAGCCTGAAGGGTGGAGTGGCAAGCTAGAGCTTATCTCTCCATGCTTCAGGCTCTCTGCCTTTATTCCTGATGAAGGGCTTTTGCCCGAAACATCGATTTTACTCCTCCTCAGATGCTGCCTGAACTGCTGTACTTTTCCAGCACCACTAATCCAGAATCTGGTTTCCAGCATCTGCAGTCATTATTTTTACCTCTTTGTTTACAGTCTACAGAATGATAGAGATACAAGCAGCTGTGAAATCTGGAAGTGGTAATAGGTGCTTATCATCTGCAGGATGTTACAGGGTCAAGCCGGAATGAAATCTGGAAGAGGTAATAGTTGTTTGTGGTTTGCAGGATGTTATAGACACAAGCAGGAGTGAAATCTCTTGGATGTAATAGTAGTTTATAATCTGGCAGATGTTATGGTAAGAAGCAGGAGTGAAATCTGAAAGAGGTAATATTTGTTTATGACCTGCAGGATGTTACAGATACGAAAAGGAATGAAATCTGGAAAGGGTAATAGTTGTTTATGGTCTACAGGATGTTACAGAAACAAGCCGGAGTGATATCTAGAGGCGGTCATAGATGTGTATGGTCTGCAGGATTTTAAAGAGAAAAGCAGGAGTGAAATCTGGAGCGATAATAGTTTGTTTATAACCTGCAGCATGTTGTAGAGGTAAGCAGGAATGAAATCTAGTAGAGGTAATAGTTGTTTATGGTCTTCAAAATATTGCAGAATCCAGCAGGAGTGAAAAACAGAAGTGGTAATACTTTTTATTGGTCTGGAGAATGTTACAGAGGCAAGCAGGAATGATATCTAGAGGAGGTCACAGATGTATATGGTTTGCAGTATTTTAAAGAGACAAGCAGGAATGATATCTGGAAGAGGTAATAGTAGTTTATAATCTGATGGATTAGATTACTTATAGTGTGGAAACAGGCTCTTCAGCGCAACAAGTCCACACCGACCCTCCGAAGTGCAATCCAATCAGACTCAATCCCCCACGTTTTACCCCTTCACGTCACACTGCGGGCAACTTAGCAAGGCCAATCAACCTAAACTGCACATCTTTGGACTGTGGGAAGAAACCGGAGCATCCGAGGGAAACACACTCGGACACGGGGAGAATGTGCAAACTCCACACTGGCAGCCGCCCGAGGTGGGAATTGAATCCAGGTCTCTGACGGTGTGAGGCAGCAGTGCTAACCACTGTGCCGCCCACAGAGACAAGCATGAATGTAATCTGGAAGAGGTAATTCGTGTTTATGGTCTTCAGGATGTTACAGATTCAAGCAGGAGTGAAATCTGGAAGAGGCGATAGTTGTTTATAATCTGCAGGAATTTACAGAAACAAGCTGGAATAAAATCTGGAAGTGGTAATATTTGTTTATGGTCTGCAGGAAGTTACAAAGACAAGCGGGGTGAAATATGAATGAGGTAATAGTGTTTATAATTTGCTGGAAATTACAGAGACAGCAGGAGTGAAATCTAGAAGCGATAATAATTTTTTATGGTCTGCAGAATGTTACAGAGATGAGCAGGAGTGAAATGTGGAAGCGATAATAGTTGTTTATGGTTTGCAAGAAGTTACAGGGACAAGCAGGAATGAAATCTGAAGAGCTCATTGTTGTTCATGGTCTGCAGGATGTTATAGTGACAAGCAGGAGTGAAATCAGGAAGAGGTAATAGTTGTTTATGTTCTGCTGGCTGCTACGGAGACAGGCAGGAATGAATTCTAGAAGAAGTAATTGTTGTTTATGTCCTGCAGAATGTCACTGAGATATGCAGGAGTGAAATCTGGAAGAAATAATAGATGTGTATAATCTGCAAAACATTACACAGACAATCAGGAGTGAAATCTAGAAGAGATAATATTTGTTTAGGATGTACTCAGTAGGATGTTACTCAGTCAAGCATGAATGAAATCTGGAAGATGTAATAGGTGTTTATAATCTGCCGGATGTTACAGTGGAAAGCAGGAGTGAGCAATGGAAGTGATAATACTTGTTTATGGTCTGCAGCAAGTTACAGAAAAATCTGGAATGGAATATGTTTGAGGTAATTGCCTGATGTTAAACTGACAAGCAGGAGTGAAATATTGAAGAGGTAATAGTTGTTTATAGTCTTCCGAATGGTACAGAGACAAGCAGGAATGAAATCTGGTAGAGGTAATAGTTGTTTATGGTCAGCGGTATTTTGCAGACACAAGCAGGAGTGAAATCTGGAGGAGGTCATAGATGTGTATGGTCTGCAGGATGTTATGCAGGCAAGCAGGAGTGAAATCTGGAAGGGGTTCCATTTGTTTATAGTCTGCAGAACGTTAAAGACACAAGCTGGAGTGAAATCCTGAAGAGGTAATAGTTGTTAATAATCTGCAGGTTATTACAGACACAAGCCAGAGTGAAATCTGAACAAGGTAATGGTTGTTTGTGTCTGCAGGATGTTATAGACAAAAGCAGGAGCGACATCTGAAAAGGGTAATAGTTGCTTATGGTCTGCAGTATGTTACAAAGACAAGCAGGAGTGAAATCTAGAGGAGGTCATAGATGTGTATGGTCTTCAGGATGGTACACAGATAAGGAGGAGTGAAATCTTGAAGCGGTAATAGTTATTTATGATCTGCAGGGTGTTGTCGAGGTAAGCAGGAATGTAATCTGGTAGAGGTATTAGTTGTTAATTGTCGTCAGGATTTTACAGAGACAAGCAGGAGTGCAAAATGGAAGTGGCAATACTTTTCTATTCTCTGGAGAATGTTGCAGAGACAATCAGGAGTGAAATCTGGTAGAGGTAATAGTTGTTTTTGGTCGGCGGTATTTTGCAGAGACAAGCAGGAGTGAAATCTGGGTGATGATATAGTTCGTTAGGGTTTAACAGTTATTTTTGGTCTGCAGAGTGTTACAGAGACAAGCAGCAGTGAAATCTGGAAGTGGTATGAGTGGTTTATGATCTTCTGCATGGTACAGAGACAAGCAAGAACAAAGTCTGGAAGACGTAAAAGTTGTTTATTGTTTACAGTATTTTACAGAGACAAGCCGGAATGAAATCTGGAAGAGGTAATAGTTGTTTATAATCTGAACAATGTTACAGAGTCAAAGAGGAGTGAAATATGGAATAGGTAATAGGTGTTTATAATCTGGAAGATGTTACATAGAAAAGCTGGAGTGAAATCTGGAAGAAGTATTAGTTGTTTATGGTCTGCAGGACGTTACACGGTCAAACAGGACTGAAATCTGGAAGAGGTAACAGTTGTTTATCGTCTGCAAACTGATCCAGGGTCAAACAGGAGTGAAATATGGCAGAGGTAATAGTTCTTTATGGTCTACAGGATGAGCCAGGGTCTAATAGGAGTGAAATATGGAAGAGGTAATGGTTGTTTCTAGTCTGCAGAATTTCACAGGGAGAAGCAGGAATGAAATCTAGAAGAGCTCATACTTGTTTATGGTCTGCAGGATTTTACAGGGAGAAAGGTAGTGAAATCTGGAAGAGCTGATAGTTGCTTATAATCTGCAGTAATTTACAGAAACAAGCTGGAATGAAATCTACAAGTGATAATAGTTGTTTATGATCCGCATGATGTTCCAGGGACATGCAGGAATGAAATTCAAAAGAGAATAATAGTTGTTTATAATCTGCAGAATGTTACAGAGACAAGCAGAAATGAAATCTGCAAGATGTAATAATTGATTATGGTCTGCAGGATTTTACAGACAATCAGGAGTGAAATCTGGAAGAGGTAATATTGGTACAGGGACAAGCAGGAATGAAGTCTGGAAGAGGTAATAGTTGTTTATAATCTACAGGATGTTACATAGTCAGGGCTGGAGAATTTGAGATATAGGGAGAGGGTGAACAGGCTGGGTCTGTTTTCCCTGCAATGTCGGAGGCTGAGGGGTGATCTTATAGAGGTTTACAAAAATATAGGGGGTATGGATCAGGTAAATAGACAAAGTCTTTTCCCTGGGGTCATGGATTCCAGAACTAGAGGGCATAGGTTTAGGGTGAGAGGGGAAGATATAAAAGAGACCTAAGGGGCAACATTTTCACGTAGACGGTGGTACGTGTATGGAATGAGCTGCCAGAGGAAGTGGTGGAGACTGGCACAATTGCAATATTTAAGAGGCATTTGGATGGGTATATGAATAGGAAGGGTTTGGAGGGACATGGGCCGGGTGCTGGCAGGTGGGACTAGATTGGGTTGGGATATCTGTTGGTATGGATGGGTTGGACTGAAGGGTCTGTTTCCATGCTGTAAATCTCTATGACTGTATGAGGTAATAGTTGTTTATGGTCTGCAGGCTGTTACAGAGACTATCAGGAGTGAAATCTGGAAGAGGTAATTGCAGTCTGAACCACTTGTGGGAAGAAGGCATAATGTTTCGAGTCCCGTGAAAGAATTCTGTAGTTTATTGATTTATCCTCAGGCTTCAGTATTGGTCACCTGATTTCCTGGTATATCTCACTGATCTAGAATTGGTTGGACTATATTCAACTGCAGACATTAAAACATGAATCACTCCTTTTGGGAGAGTTATCTGTATACTGCAGGGAAATGTCCATCATCTGGTCAGTTGGCGAAAAAACCTGTGAAATGGAATTCCATCTGGAGATTGGTGAGATTCAGGAAGAGGTCACTTGTTATAGATCTGTCATCCTTTCTCCAGACAGGTCAACATGAAACTACAGACAGATCTGAGCTGTCCCCTCACGCAACATATTGTCCTGTTCCAAGAACACTGAAAGTAGATGGAATTTTGAGTAAATCGGTTACAATCGTTGTCCAGAATTCCATGTGAAACTATCTATTTTACTGGATTCACGTTTGCCAAGTGCGGGTTTTGTGAATGTTACTAAACTGGAAAAGTTGCTGTTCAGTAGTTAATAATCTGTCAGCCAGTTAGGTTTCCTATAGAGTTGGGTTATTCCAATATTTCTTTCTTTTGTTTGTATTTTATTGATAGTGTGGAGTAAAGGGTGTTTTACTTCAAGCCTGGCAGTTTTAACAATTGAATTACAATGCCTTGCACTTACCTTTCGAAAAATGTTTTAAAAGACCTGGGTCGTTTTATTAATATATTTTCGGGGGGTTTGGTTTGTTCCATAACATCCTCAATGTCTGTGAATAAATGTGCCCAATCCTGAACAATGACATGTACAGAACAGAGGAGGAGACACAGACACATTAATCATTATTACCTCGGATAGGAGTTATTTAGGAATGACATTCCTTAGACTGGACACTATTGGAGAATGCACATTTCCCAGGAGACTGAGAGGTCACTAACAGAGTGGGAGCTGGAGAGTCAGGAACAGAACAACAGGGACAGTCCGCCCTGTTCACTGACCCTTCACCCCTCAGTGAATCCAGTGTCCAGAATGCCTGCTATTAATCAGACTGACAGAATGTGATCAGGTGCACACACTGTCCTTCCACATCACCAATATCGCCCAGCTCCCACCCTGTTTCAGCTCATCTGCCCCTCTGCCATCTTCAATATTTTAATCGGGACAGCATTAAGTGTCGTGGTTTGAGCTGAGCTGTCTTACCTTCTGTACTTGCTCTCTAAACGGCTCCAACTCCCCCCGATCCCTCTCCGGTTTAAG
Organism: Hemiscyllium ocellatum; assembly: GCF_020745735.1. Lineage (NCBI taxonomy): Eukaryota > Metazoa > Chordata > Chondrichthyes > Orectolobiformes > Hemiscylliidae > Hemiscyllium > Hemiscyllium ocellatum. The sequence continues at coordinate 2,883,953 of NW_026869294.1, read as the reverse complement.
ATGCTCCTTGACATCTGCCCCAATGAGTGAGGTAGACCGTCACCTGACCCAATATCCCCTTCCGTGGGTCAACATCTCCGGGATTACAAAGTCCTGCAGATCCAGGAGAGTTGATCCCAAGGAGATTGCTGGGGCAACTCAGCAGGCCTGGCAGGATCTGTGGGGAGAAAGCAGAGTGAACTTTTCACGTCCAGCGATTCTTCTTCAGAGCTGAGGGATTCTGATGCTGATGTTGCCAGACTTGCTGAGCTTCTCCAGCTATATCTGATTTTATTTCAGTCCCAATCCAATTGGTGTTGATGGCGGTGTTGTTAAGTGTGTTTGAGAATAGCAAGCACCCAGCTGGCAGGGGGATGGGGGTATAGTGGGCAGCATGGCTGCCTTCCAAGCAGTTGGTATGAGTTCAGATCTCAGCCATCGCACGGTGACACCTTTGAAGCGATGTTCCATAGAAAACCTTGAGATGAAGTCAATGACGTCCATCTGTCAGAAGTTTTCCAATGATTTTAGGATGGGATACCAGCTGCTGTTACACTTCCAGAGCTGGCAACACTCTGAGAGATTCTCTCAATGGTGATTTGAACAGTGAGTGATTAATCCAGGAGAGTCAGCATGGGTTTCTCAGTGAAGGCTGTACCTTGCTCAGTTTGGGAGAATTTGTTTGAAGGAAAAAAGATTGATCGATGGAGAGAGTGTTTGTGATGGGGATAAAATGGATGATAGGAATTGTGCTGCATTTGGGTGTCTGGATAAACTCAGTGAGGAGACCGTTAGACCCTCCGATCTAAGCTGGTTCAAGCATCTTTCAGGTACAACGTTGATTGGTCTTCATTGAGACAAACCCGAAACGCCGTGTGGCTGCTGTCCGTGCTGTCATCTGTCTCCAAGTCCCTAGCTCTATCTGATAGTGTGTTCAACAAGGGAAACTGACAGGTTACATTGATCATGGTGAAAGGTAAGGACGGACTGGTGATGCCTGGCAAAGGAACCAAATGCCAATGAGGAAATAGGATTTGTGCCACAATCTGTCCAACACTGACATTTACATTCTCCTTTTTTAGCATCATTTGGTTAACTCAGGGAAATAAAATGGGGAATTATCGGAAATTAGAGTGAATTCAATTAAAGCTATGTGGTGAAATTCACCAGGTTATCAGTTCAGAGAACCCTCACAAATACAATGTGTGTATTAGTTTGTTCAGTCCTATAACAGCTGTAGCATTCTATGATTCTGAATTATGATGGATTGTTCCAAATCTCCAGTTCCCCTTCAACTGCTGTAACGGGCTGTAATTTCTCTGTTCCTGCAGATACAGTTGGAACTGAAGGAAACTGGGCAATTTCAAAAGGCCACATCATGACAATGTCTCCACCAGGGTGAGGTGTTTCTGGCCAGACTGGTAACAATGTTAGCTGCCAATTACACAAAGGTAGGGTTCTATTTATCAGATTTAGCACAAAGTCAGAGTGAGGTCATGGTGTTTTCAGTGACTCGTTTATGTGAACAGATCAAATAGCACATTGTGGTGCACTGTGTGTGGCAGTTTGAGAGGAACCACTCCAGCAGAAGGACACATTCCCCGTTGACAGTGTCTCGATCTTGAAAGCCCACAATTATGTGTGAACCCGAGCCAGTGCAAAGGCTTTCCCTTACATTCCAATTGGTCTGCCAGTCTGAAACAAGTTAATTTTTGTCACTGTTGAACAGGGCACCAAGTGAGTCTCCATACTGTTCCATTCCCAATGTGGTTCAATGCTATCTGCTTCTCCCTGGGCCAGGGCAGATTCTCTTTGGTGTCTCGGCTTCTGGTTTGGGACATGGAGGTTCCATCTGTGATCCCAATATGACATGACCTGCCAAACATTCCTGAGCCAATACTGATGTCAGCAACTGCTTATGAATTGAGGCCCTGAAGTACTTGGGGATAGGCTGCACTTATTGTGTCGCATATAGACCCGAGTGTCGAACTTTCCAAGGGATGTGTGAACGCTGCACATCTTTAAAAGAATTGTCCCAGGAATGCGGATATTAGTGATGTTAATAGCTTGGAGAAGCTGGGCAATTGTGTTTCGTTTGGAAGTGATTTTATGAAATAGATGTCCTCAAAATTGTGGGTCACCTGGCCCAATAAAATGGAGTTAAGCTAACCTCCTCCCAGAGAGGAGGAAGGCAAACGGACACTCAGGTTATTGTCAAAAGTGCAAATGGCAGAATGAGATGATTCCAAAAACAAAAACAAAGAATACTTTGTGAGGAGCTAAAATGATCCGTCTGAGCCTGGTTTGGAACTAGATTATACCAGAACAGTATTGCACCAGCAACTGGGAAAAGCAAATCCATGCCACGGCAGGAGGGTGACAATGAGTGGACCTGAATTTCTCAAACACAGAGATGGGACGGACATGGTACAATGATAGTTCAACTACATTCCTACAGATAATCTAGGATGATGGGAATTATCTGAGACATGGGTAATGACAGCAAATGGTAGGGCTACTGTAGAGGTCTCACTAATGTCAGGGATTCATACAATAAATGGTCATGACTGACATCACGGAGACAATGTGAGGTACATTCCCTCAACACCATGTTGCTGGACAAAAATCCAACACAAATTAGAAAGCAAATTTCGATGTTAGCGGTGCATTAAGGAAGAGGAAAACAAAGGCAGATGCAGCAAACAAAATTACACCCATCCACTAGATAGCAATGGAATCTCTTTATGTGAAGGCAGCATTATTAAAACAGCAGATTGCCTCTCTGTCCATGAAGTGGCGAGAATTACGAGTTTTTCTAATTAATATATTTTCCAATGATGATTCTTCCCTCGATGAGGTCATCCCTTTCCTGTCACATCCAATTTCAGTGATAAACATCTTCTACCAACTAGGAATGATAAAATTGCCATTATCAGAGCTGCAACACTAATCTCCCAGTGGAGATCACACAGAATATAATGGAAACACGCAGAGAATGTAACACCGCAGAGTTTAATGCTTGCATTTTTATGTGCAAGAATAAAGGATTGCCACTCTACATTGAAAATGCATCTGCAAATTCAATTAGTCAGGAAGGTTTTCTACATGGTTCTTGCCATCATTGGTGTTCCTGGTAAGTGTTTATAATTATTTACAATTTATGGATAACATCGCCCTGGTTTTCCTTGTTAATTAAGAGATTTGCGTTCTGATGTAATATTCAATGTTATACCCACTCCCGAGTTTAAATGTCATACAGTTAAATTAGGTATTTAAAAATTCTGTTGTTTCATTGCTTTACTACATGATCACCCTTAGTCAAATGTTATGAACTCCTGAATTGCATCTTAGCCTGGAGGCTACCTTCAGGGAAGGAGTCATTGGAAATGGCAGCAAGTACAGAACTCCAATGGATCTTGGTCACTCAGTGCAGTGGATTTCATAAACCCAGTGTTCTCACATTCCTGCGTGTAGCTGTGTTTGTGCAGTTGAATTGATAGCAGCACATTTCCTCCTTCATACTTTAGGGAGCACTACAGTAAAAGGGGTTTGAGCTGGTTAATCGCCTTTACACCATGTGGGTTTCAGATTCTGTTAGCTCTGACTGTTGCATGTTCAGAATCCACTGTCGGCTTGGGTAACTGTTGAGGAGTATGTATTGACTTTTCCAATTATGGGAGTGATGAATATTTGAGAAATAATTTTCTTCTTATAGAATCATGCAGCACAGAAACAGCCACTTTGTCAAATCCTCCATCCTGACCAGATATCGCAAATTAACCTGATCCCATTTGCCAGCACTCAGCCCATATCCTTCTAAATCGTTCCTGTTCATATACCCATGCCTTTTAAATGTTTAAATATTACCCACCATCACCACAGCCTCTCGCAGCTCGTTCCATCCATGTCTCGGTTCAAAGCTGTAATCTGCAGTGGGGTCTGCTGTTTGTGGATGGAGAGTGTCCCTATGAGGACAGACAAGTGCAACGGTCAGGTGTACATTCTCGGATTCCAAAATATAGGATCAAAATAGAATTAAAAATAAATACCAGTTCCCTCGAACTTGTTAAACATTGGATTTTTCATGACATTCTTCATTCCACTTCCCCTGTCCCACCTGTAAGTAGTTTTTTTTTCCTGAATGAGTACAGAGCTACACACTGAGGTGACTTTCCTTTCTGACCATGGCTATCCGCTCGACTGTAAAATATACAACAAACCTGAGCATTATTTAAACCTACAGTGGGCATGACCCATTCTCACTGAGAGTGCAAATCATTTTCTCTCAAATGACTCTTGACGATTTCCCATAGCTTCCCTCCAAATGTTCAGGTTAGGTAATATTTATTAGTTTCCAGTTCTCTGCCATTCCGATTGGTATAGCTCCCCCACCCCAGAATCCGTCTCTTATCCTGGGTGTTCCTGCTTTACCTCTGAGTCTGGAACAATTGGCAGCTGTTGTAACCGCTTATCCTTCTGTTGCTGTCTGCTGGATAAACTGGAGGGTTTTTAAGTCTCTCTTTCCTACAACACCGTTCATAGCTTCACTTGGCTAATCCCAGACTGTTCCTTTACCTTTCCCCACTTTGACAGTGATCCTGGATTTATTTTTCGGTAATGAAGCTGGGCTGACCTCTCAGTGAGGAAACATTTTGCAGGCAGTAATCATAACTCAAGATTAACATGGAAAAAGACAAGGATGGTGGGGAAATCAAAGTTCGAAACTGGGGAAATGTGATTGGGTGTGATGAGACCGAGAGCAGGAACTTTGAAGTAAATCCATGTCAGTGCGGTGAGATGTATTGAAGAAGGAAAAAGGGAAATTACAGAGTCACATGTTCAATGAAAGATAAAGGTGGTACTCGGAAATGCTGTGAACTCTGCATATCATGGGATTTCAGGATAAGTTCACTGGTAATGCAAAAATTGTTGGAAATTGGAATTCAATCCATGAATGTGAGCTGATGCACTTGGCGGGAAACAAAACCCAAGGGGTAGAAACCTGGGAAACACTGACTTAGAGGGATCTTGGTGCACATGAAGATCTAAAAGTAGTAGGACAGGTCGATGAAATAGTTGAGAAGTTATTGGGATTTTTTTGGCTTTTAAATGCTAGACATAGAGTTTAGGAGCAGGGAAAATATGTTGGCACTGTACAAAATATTGGCTAGGCTGCAGCTAGAATGTTGGAGTACATTGATTGTCTGAAAGAAGGTGGAGACTTTCCAGGAAGACTCCAAGGTAGTAAAGTTTTGGGTATGAAGGGAGATTGGATGGACTGGGATTGTTTTCCTTGGAGCAGGGGAGATTGAGAGGGGTCATCATTTAAAAGAATATTGTTATAATGGGCATAGATAGCACAGAAGGAAGTATGTTTTCCCCTTTGTGGTCTGGTTTGAGTTTTCCACCGGAAGTGTTGTGACAATGTGGAACTTACTTCTTGTACGGGTAGTAGAAGCAGATCCACGATAGCATAGAACTCTTTACCTGTGCACTTGGAATGCCCGGGTTATGGACCTAATGCTGGAAAACTGGATGAGAATTCTGAGGCAATTGCTTCATGGATTCTATCGGGCAAAGTGCATTTTTCTTTCTGTGCTGTAAGTCTCTATCTCCAAGCCGCCTCCAACTCCCAGATGGACCATTGGCTTTTACACCAATACTTCCCCCAGAGCCATTGCCTCCAACAATGATCCTGACTGCAGTTATCCCAAACTCTATTACTTTTCGGGGTATCCTTTTGCTTTTGCAGCATCTCTGCCATTTCAGCAACTTTCCCAGTGATGCTGCATTCCATGTCAGTCCCTTTGAAATTGTAGCAACCCCCTGCCCTCCCTGCACCCCCGCCTCCCCAACATTGAGCAAGCCATCCTCAGGCATTTCGCACTGTTCAGCTAAAGACATGTAATGGGTTTTGCCTCACAAGGTATTCCACTGGTTCTGCTGATAGGCAGGGTTACTCTTCCATCTCCCTGTCATTTACCTTGTTATTAGAAACCCTGATTTGATTTGATTTAACTTACTATTATATTGTCACGTTTACCTCTGTACCGTGGGATAAAAAAAACTTGTTCTGTTTGCCGTGCCACGAATATTCCAAAGAAACAAAGGCCATCGGCTGATTGAACAGAGTGAGGGATACACAGGTACAGCTACAAGGAAGGTGCACAAGAAGCAAGATCAACATGAGGTTTAACATTTGAGCCATCCATTCCGAATTCAAATACCAGTGGGGAAGAAGCTAGTCTTGAACATGTTGTTCTGTGTGTTTATGGTTTTGTATCTCCTGACTGACGGAAGAGGTAGGAGGAGAGTTTAACCGGGGTGGGAGGGTCTTTAATGGTGTTGGCTGGCTTTCTGTGGCAACAAGAAATGTACATTCCGTCAATGGATGGAAGGTTGGCTTGTTCTGATCTAGCCTGTGTTCACAACTCTCTGTAGTTACTTTCAATTTAGTTACCTGTCCACAAGAAATCTTCTGGAACATTGAATTTACAGTGTATGCCTGGATAGTTTATTTTACTAAAAGTGCCCTGTGGAATCCGCCTGAGCTTCTGAACAACACCCAGTTTAACTCGACATTTTGCCTTTGTAAACTTCCTGTACATTTTGAACTGAATGATGAACAGCATTTTATTAATTTTCAGAAGCTTGCAGGAATCCACATTGAAAGTAAAGAATGCAGTGTCAATTCACTACAGTTACCTTCTTGGATGTTATGTGTTGATACCTGAGGAGAATTATTGCAGCTTTGCCGGGGTTGGCAATGGTATCTTGTTACTGTCACCTCTATCTCCATTCATCCACAATGTTGATTCAACCAACAGGATTGGCCTGTCATTCCCCATCATATTTACAGATGGTTGGGGTTTGCACTTGACCAGGTTTACGACAATCCCAACTCCCTCATCTTTCACTGTGCTTGCACATGAAGCATTTACCTCCACCTGGAAATCACATTTTAACAGCATGGATTATCACTGCCTAAGATCATCATCCCTTTGTTGTTGAACTGCATCTACCCTCAAACCGATCATAAAAAAACATTTTCCCCCTTCCCCAATACACCTTTTCAGTTTTTTGACAATTGCTTTAAATCTACCCTGTTTTGATATTTCAGCACTCTGATAATTTGTTTTCCTCCTCATAAATCAATGCAAGGACTCACTGAAAAGAGTTACAATTTCTTTTGGGATGACTGGTTGATCTTTATTGCTGTTGTAGCAATAATGCAGATTGCTTGTAAACTTATAAAGAAAAGAGTGCTCATTAATATTAAGTCATTTTTCCTTTATCCTTCTGACAGTGAATTGTGTGGCTATCAGGATCCTATCCCAGGGAAAGTGTGGCCTTGCTCCCTGCACAACATGCTATCTGGCGGCGATGGCAGCAACAGATCTACTGGTCATGATCAGTGAGGTCATGCTGAAGCAACTTCGTTATTATTATTACCCATTATGTGTCCTGGACATCACTCCTGTGTGCAGAGTTATCAATGTCCTGATCCGTGCATCCATAGACTGTTCTGTCTGGTTCACCGTCGCATTCTCCTTCAATCGGTTTGTCAGCTTTTGTTGCCAAAACCTGAAAACTCAATATTGCACTGGGAAAAATGCATCTGCAATTCTCTCAATAACCGGTATTCTGCTTTGTTTAAAAAATGTCCCTTGGTATTTTAGATTTGAGCCCAGAAAGATAATCAGGAACATACCATTTCACTGCAGGAATAAGGAAAGCTACTTCACTGACACTCACTGGATTGGATTCCGCTCCTTTGCTATGGCTCTAACCCCATTGGTGCCATTCTTTTTCATTGTGTTCCTCAATGTTCTGACAATCGCACGCATTTTATTTAAGTCAAGTCAAGTCCGTAAGGGACTGAGGGGCCAGAGTAAGGAAGGGAAGCAGGTTGACCCTGAGATGAAGAGTAGAATTAAGGCCGTGATTTTACTCTTCGCCATATCCGGAAACTTCATCTTTCTCTGGCTGCTATATGTTTTATATATCCTTGATGCCCCAGAGCAGTTAAATGATTATGACTATGTCATCTTTAGACAAGTTGGATACATGCTGCGCAATGTAAGTTGCTGCACAAACGCCCTTATTTATATGGCAACTCTGCCAAGTTCAGAGCTCAGTTCAATAGAGCGGTGAAATATCCAATTTCCAGAGTTATTGAACTAATCACTGCATACATTTGACAAAAGCTCAATATCCTGTGGGTGATAGGTAAGAAATGACCATGGGGGACCAAAGGCAAATCTCTAGGAATGCAAATCTGTCAGAGAGATCAGATGAGGTAGAATATTTAGCAGACATCAAGAGAACTGAACGAAGATGAAGATAAGGACACAGGTTTCCCATTTAGAGAGCAGAGGTAATATTTCTGTCCTGGAAGAGGGTCACTGGACCCGAAACATTCACTCTGATTTCTCTCCCACAGATACTGCCCAACCTGTGGAGTCTTTGCAGCAAGTCCTGTTTTGTTTTGGTTTAATATTTTGGGGGCCAGGGTAAGAGAGTCAGAGGTACTGCCCAGAACAAACATCAGTGGGAAAAGGGAAAAGCCATGATTTATCCAAGATATCCAGGAGGGAAGTAGCAGGAGCAGGGTCTCTGCTTCCTCCTGGATCAGAGGAAGTGATCCAGGGTGTCGACTCCAACTCTGTTCCTTCGGTTTTCAGCTCTTTCCATCCAAGAAAATAAACAACATTTCTGTTTTTCAAAATGAAAATCCATGTAGATGCTGGACTGTTTCTTATGTCAATAAAACAATATCAATTATTTTTATCATTCTAATTTCCACACCAGTAGCTAGTGCTGCGGGTTGTCTGTTCCCCAGCTTCCTATTGAGAGTTCTCGGGTGACTAGGAGGTGGGGGTGATGGAGGCGGAGTGCGGTAATCTAGACAGATTATACCTATAAACATGATGATTGTTAACACTAAGTATCTCAATCCAAGGAGTCTGTCCAAAGGATTGGGAGAATAGCTGGAGACAGTTCCAGGAACTGAGTCTGCATTCAGAACATGGGTCAAAATCATCACTTGACAGCAGATCACCTACTCTACACGTTCCCGGGAATTGTCTCAGAAAGTTCCCAATCTCCGTTTTAAATCCGAGCTTTTGGATAACTTTGAACCAGGTCTCAAGTGTGTTTGTTTGTGTTTAATTACTGCATCAATCCTCTTGCTGTTTAAATCTTCCTATACACTGTTCTTACACCATTACTGGAAATTTCAGACTCAGACTTGACATGTTAACTGTGATTTTATTGTCAGTTGGCTTCATGTCGCTGAAGTATCTGCTATCCATTAGGTAACTCCATGTGGTTTCCATCTGAACTGCGCTGTCTCCAGCAACATCTGCATTTTAAACTGGCTTTGCCTTCAAATCTGTATTTTAAAGTTATCTTGCTATCAGATATGTCAATGATTTCACCCAAACTGAGGCGTGTGCACGGCCTCTAAGTATCTCCAACCCAGAAACGTTCCCCGTTTCAGGAATTCTTCCCAATAAGCAGCATTGGTCTGTCCAGCCACCTAGTGACTCACTCAGAGTGGAAGAGAGTCATCCTCAATGTGAGACACCCCAGTGATGCTGTGTGTAGAATGTGTTACAGAGTGATTGTGTCACAGCAGACTACATCCCTGTCCTTATCCGGTCTGCTGGAAATAACTGACAATGTATCATTTGTCCTCCTCCACATTTACTCCACTATCAGTTTAATGTCTGATACCATAAATCCCTCTGAATAATGATATTAAATAACTTCTCACTATTTTCAACCGAATCATTCTGTTGGTTATTTCTGTTCCTCCTACAAACGTGAACCACATGTTGTCATTGTACCATCCTCCACCACTTCTTCTGACAGCTCATTAGCTTCACATGGCAAGTCCCAGGGATGACAGGGATGTCCCATGAGAGGTTGGATTATCTGGGCATGTTGTCAGGACAATGAGAGGGGGATCTGATTGAAATGCATCCAATTCTAACGGTTGGGCAGACTCGATACAGGGGGTGGGCTGTATCCCCCCGGCCGGGTATTGTCAAAACAAGCATCACAGTCTCAGGACATGGGCTCGCCCATTTCTAATAGAGAGGAAGAGAATTATCCTCACACAGAGTGATCAACCTGAGGGATTCTCTCCCACAGAAGGCTGGGGAGCACAGGTTACTGAGTACATTCAGGAAAGACATTGATAACGTTTTTTTACAGATTAAAGACATCAGGGCGTTCATTGCCTTTGCAAAAAACAATCACATTTTGAAGATGCAGGAATGTCTGAACGAAAACAGCTACTGATGTGCTTCCCCAATGTAATCACTGATACTTTTCAGGATGAGATTATCAGGAGGACAGTAAACTGACAGAAAGCTGGAGCAGGAAGAGACCATTGAGCCCTTCCAGCCTGCACTCCCATTCAGTGTGCTAATGTCTGACTCTATCTCACCGCCCTCTTCCCGAGTTCTCTCCAGAGGTGGTGGTGGAGGGTGGTACAATTACATCACGTGGTGCACGTTTTAGGGGGTATAGAACAGAAACTGAATTACTCAGTTGAAAATGCTGAGAAGTTATTGAACATAATTATTTAGAAGGATTTATGGTATCAGAAATTTAACGGATTGTGGAGTCAATGATGAGGAGAATAATTGATGCAGTGCAGTACAGGCCCTTCAGCCCTCGATGTTGTGCTGACCTGTTAATCTATCCAAGATCAAACTAACCTGAGTACCCTACCTTCCATGTGCCTATCCAAGAGTCGCTTAAACGTCCCTAATGTATCTGACTGTACTCCCACCGCTGGCAGTGCATTACACAGAGTGTGGTGGGTCCATGAAAATAACCTCCCTCTCATCTTGCCAAAACCTTCCTCCAATCACCTTAACATTATGCCCCCTTGTGACAGACGTTTCTGTACTGGGAAGAAGTCTCTGGCTAGCCATTCTATGTCTCTCATCATCTTATACACCCCTATCAAGTCACCTCTCATCCTTCTTCAGTCCAATGAGAAAAGCCCTAATCCCTTCAATCTTACTTCATAAGACATGCACTCCAGCCCAGGGAGCATCCTGGTAAATCTTTTCTGCACCCTCCCTAACGCTTCTGCCTGCAGGATCAAACCAGTCAGATTGCAGATTAAAAATCTGTGACTGATTCTGAACAAAGCTTCACGTGGAATATGTTTTATAAATCTCCATCCCTCAGCTAGTTTGAGGGTTTGCCAGATCAGAGTGTGATTTAGATTAAATAAAGGACAGGTCTCTTCCCTCACGCTCACTGGGTGACTGTTTTGCTCTTTATGACAAACATAAAGCTCTCACATCTCTCGTGTCTATTACACTGGAATTCTATGCTTCATATTAATTGGTCACTAACAGAAGGAAGGCTGGCTCTGACTGTTTCACTGAGACAATATCAGGAATCCTGTGGACCACTTTCATCCTCAGACCGACTGGAAACAGCTTCTGCCTGTATCCTCCTAAATTCTGCTCCTCCTCTTTTCCCTGGTTACTGCATTGTGTGCAGTTTGTGTCATCTGCAAATTCTGAATCTATGTCCTGTTTGATTGGAGGTTGACAGTGAGTAACGCTCGCTGTCCCCAACAAAGATTCCCAGGACAAGGGACAGCAGGGCGAGTTGTCTTGATGTCAGAGGCCAGGTCCTCTCGAACAAAGGGGAAGGTTGAGATTCAGAAAGTGAATAACTGTGACACGCTGTTCTGTCTATTGACTCTTCACCCCTCAGTGAGATTCAAATAGTGATCCAATTCCCTGTTAAATGCTTCAGTCGGACCTGCCCCTGCAACTGCAGCAGGGCCCTCCACACACACCAAGCACTGTGTGAACAAAAAAAGTCTCTGATCACATATCGGTTACTATTATAGGTAATTCCAGTTGTGTCGTCTCATTCCCGATCCTTATATTTGGGGAACAGTTTATCCCAGAGTTCTTATAATTGTTCAAAGTTCCATCAGATCCCCAATTTGAAAAGTCTCAATCTCTCCAATCTATCCCCATAATTGAAGGGGCTGATCCCGGGACCAAATGCACACAATATTGCAGTAAACTGTGGTGGTTAAGGAAGTGAGCTCCCTTCCTCCCTCCCACCTTCTCGGGAGGAATAGCGACAAGCCAGCCAGTGAAGGCCACACTCTGAATGAAGGAAACGAGGGGACCTTCTGACAGCCAGCTTGCTGGCTCATCCTCACTCCCTTCCTCTTGTATTCTTTACCCCAATTAATGAACTCAATGATGCATGCTTTATTAACTGACACTGCCCGGAGTTGTTGCTGTTCGGCCATCTCCTTGAATCTTTGATTAACTGTGATTATCTCTACCCATTCTGGAATGACTGAAGTCTGATCAATACAGTGAATCTTGTATATTTCTTATACAAGCCTGAGGAGACAATGGGCAAACCACATCGGATCAGGATGTTCAATAAAGCAAGAAATAACGTAATGCATTGGAGGGCCGTCAGATCATGAGAAACAGCATCAATACAACAGAGTTGAGAGGTAAAGAACCTGACCCAGAATATCAAACTGTCCTCCATCTACTTACCTGCTGGGAATCTTGTTCTGTTAAGACTAGAATCCATACATTATACCCACAGTCATTCAGATGCAGGGCCCTATCTGCCCATTTACTGCAGTGTAGCTCGCCCTGAATCAACAACATTTGTTACTTTTAGAGCATGCAGGAAAATTTAACCTGGCAATTTTTTATCTGAAATGCTCCAGATGTTATGCGCCCTTTCAGCAGTTAAGAAACTCACCGTTCAGTTGAAAATGACACCAATAACAATGGGAGAGGGTCGGCATTATATCCACTTGCCTGGATATTCGGACTGTGATTGTTACTCCAATCATTTTATGTTTTAAAATGTTAGTACAGGTCGTTCTGCTACAACTCTCTGTTTTAACATCAACACAAATTCACGGTACTATGATTGATGAATTGAGGACAATGTTTCTGCAGCATTAACCTTTAAACGTGTGTTAGTTATCATACAATTACAACACCAACACTTTCAGCAGTTCGAAAGTGCAATTTTTCTATACCGTGGGATTGCACAGGAACACAACCATCGTGTTATAGAAGAACTGACTGTACTGAGCTCCACATTTCCAGCTGGAAATTATGATTCCAATCCCGTCAAAAATACAGAGTGTCGCTGAAATGAACGCATTTTTCTTTAATTCCGGTGTATTGGGGAAAGTGAAACCATGTCCTCCTTTACAGGACTTAAACCCCCAGATGTACAGTCAATCCCTGACAGCTGCTGTGAAAGAATATGTATCTCGACTCAGGCGACTGACTGTGTGGAGGTTGCACGTTCTCCCCGTGTGTGCGTGGGTTTCCTCCAGGTGCTCCGGTTTCCTCCCACAATCCAAAGATGTGCGGGTCAGGTGAATTGGCCATGCTAAATTACCCGTAGTGTTAGGTAAGGGGTAAATGTAGGGGTATGGGTGGGTTGCGCTTCGGCGGGTCGGTGTGGACTTGTTGAGCCGAAGGGCCTGTTTCCACACTGTAAGTAATCTAAAAAAAAATCTAATTTCGGGGAATTGTAGGGTCAGGGGGACAGTTTGCTCAGGAGGTAGAGGGTCATGGAAGTGATGGACTGCTTATGGGAAGCTGGAATTGAGTGGTGCTAGTGCTGTGGGGCTGCTGGCTTGGGGCTTTGGGCGAGTGAGAAGGTTTCAAACAAATGGCAGGGTTAGCCGAGTGAGGTCGGAATACCATCTGCTTTCATAAGAAATGAAAAATGCAGCAATTAAATGGATTTAGTGAGAAAGAGCGGGGCCTGGAACCGGAGGGGAATGAAAGAACAAAATGGAAGAGCAGGAATGATTAGATAACAAGATGATAAGGGTGCAAAACAGAACCTCTGCATCCTAACGTCCTTACCCAGAGTAACTCGGAAGCACAGTAGGATAGGACGGGGAATGGAATTTGTGGTGGTATTGAACAGAAAGGCCTAAATCTGACTGCAAGCTGTGAAATACTGGGAACAGGATTGGAATCAGGAGGTGTGGCTATATGGGTAGGGTTGGAAAGTTCTTGAATGTAATATTGTCAGAGCTGGTCAATTAATGATAGGCAGGCATGGGGAAGAGTCATTCATTCAATGTGGGCAGAGGATGGCCTGTTTCAGGCAACATTGCAACCATTTTTAAAGGCTGTCAGCTACACTGTCAAACAACAGCACTGGACAGCCATTGGCAACGAACAAAGAGCTGATCGAGCATCAATTAGTTTCAGGTTGCTCCCTGATTCATTAATGCTCCTCCAGGCTGTTTGGATACAGGAACATTCCCTGTTCTATCAAGGCTGGTCAAGGTCAATAAGTCAATGTGGGATAGTTCAGGTAGAGATTGCTGAGGTGGTGAGCAGGTATGGGGCACCTGGGTGCAGAGACAAAAAGGGACCAGCGAGATGACATCTTCTGGACGGGTTACAAGGTTAAACTGAACAATTTACACGTGACCCAGAGATCAAAGGGAAATTAAGAGCAAAACCCATGCCGTCCAGCTGTTGGCCAATCCTTGGCAGCAGCACGGTCCCTCCAGAAGGTCAGGGTAAAGAGGATCCAGTGTGGTCTGACAGGGGGAGCAGCAGCTGTCTGCAGGAACTGGATTGGGGTGGGGACGGGGGGTGTGTTCAAGGGTCTCACAGGCACCTCCCCATGGCCAACAGGAGCTCCTCATTCCCCTCTGAAAATTACAGCACAATCCACACAGAAATCTCTCAAGCTGTCAGTCCCCTCTTGGCTTTAGGCAATTCGAGGTGAACCAGAATGATCCAAAATCCATGGGGAAAACAGACAGCAGCATGTGTTGTGAAGATGTGGAGGGGGATGATACCTCAGAGAGAGTTAAAAGCCAGCAGAACTACCTGACACAGCACCAAGTATTCTGACCAAGATATAATGGAACATTTGGTGGAATGGGATTGTGAGAGTAAACTCCCACAGGCACGGAGAGAGAGTCCAAACTCCGCACAGACAGACACCCCCCCCCCCCCCACCCCCACCAGGTAAAAAGGATCAACTATGATCATACTGAATGGTGGAGCAGGGTTGATGGGCCAAAATGGCCAA
Source organism: Hemiscyllium ocellatum (assembly GCF_020745735.1). Classification (NCBI taxonomy): domain Eukaryota; kingdom Metazoa; phylum Chordata; class Chondrichthyes; order Orectolobiformes; family Hemiscylliidae; genus Hemiscyllium; species Hemiscyllium ocellatum. Next base: position 2,868,866 of record NW_026869294.1, on the reverse strand, counting down.
CTCAATCTAACCGCCAGGATTTCATGGCTCATTCGTGAGCTTCAGCAGGAAACAGGAGAAAACCAGCCTGTGGTTGGAGGAACTTCCTCTGACCATTTTGTTCCATTCCATTGGCAGGGATAACTTTGATTTGATTTATCATTCCAGTGACTGAATTGTTTTGGTTGATTTAGGGGTGGGTTTGTCCACAGCCCATGTAATTTGAGCACTGTCTTCTCACTTACATGATATTCTTGCCTGGTGAACTGGTCAGCACCAGTTAACACAAGTCAATCTGACAGATATGGTTTATTATATAAAATAAAGGATGGAAAGGACTGCCAAAGCCTTAGCCAAAGATTGGAACATAATAATTGTACAGCATTGAAATACACTGAACTGGATACGAGGCAGAATATATCAAGTGTCACTTTGCATCAGCAATCATATTTGGAAAAGGTTTGCTCCATTATTATTAAACAAAGTCAGGCTTCAAACAAAAAATGCAGCAGCTATCAAAAGACAGAAATGGAGAGACTCTGAAATTTAGCTGAATTAGCTGGGTGCTCAAATCAGGCCAGATGCCTGAAGTCCCAGAGTGGAGTACAACGATGCAATATCCCAAGGCGAAAGGTATTATTTGAATAAACAATTGACAAAAAAACATAGCAATTAAAAAAATCTTCCATCTCCGAGATGCCAGGAACATGTTTTTTTTTAAAGTGATGCTTCTTATGCTAATCTTTGTGATGGTTTCAACTGCAAGAAATCTTCAAACTGTTCTTATGGGAAAGGAAAGTAAACGTTGCCCTATAACTTGGGACGATCAAACTGTTAGGAGGGTTATATCAAGGATCTCCACAGAAAAGACTCTTATTCACAGTGAGGAAGGAAGTAGAGCATTTCTCCAAGGAAAAATAGCCGTAGAAATTCCAAGAAGGGATTCAGCAGCAATCCCCATTGAGTACTACATCGATAATAAGTTACCAAGGTATAATGTACATTCAACAAAATATGGGAAACTACAAGAAAGTGAAGATCAAAATTACAGTTTTAAAACAGATGCTGGAGAATGGAAAGACCTCAAAATTTTACTCTACAGAAAATTGGATTATAATCTGTTGTTATTTTATGTTTTGTTCTATTACTAGCAATTGGCTTTTTCAAAAAGTCATAGAGGGACTTGCATCCATTTCAAGTGGTCTGAAGGAACATTTGTGACCTAATGAAATGAGGGAATGATCAATGGATGTACTATTGAAAAGTAAATTGGGTATGAATTGGGGCTATAAATATGGGGAGTCAGTAGTGGGGGTAGAGGAGGCAAATTGAAATAAACCTCTCAAATAAATGATGTTTGAAACGTTATCTATTGGAATAGAACTCCTGAGCCACAGCCTCTCAAATCTCACCTTTGCATCCACCAACTTTCACCAACCTCACTTCCTCTGGCAACTTTGCTTCATCGCCATGGACATACAGGCCCTTTACACCTGTGTCCCCCACATGGAGGGCCGAAAAGGCCTTCACTTCTTCCTCTCTCATTGGCCCAACAAGTCCCTCATCACTGACACTCTCATCCGGCAAGCAGAACTGGTCCTCACCAACTTCCAACAAACGAATGAAATAACCATGGGCACCCACATGGGCACAAGCTATGCCTGTCGTTGTCTGATTCATGGAACAGTCCACAACAACACCAGCACTATCCCTCACCTCTTCCTCCGCTATATTGTTGGCTGCATCAGTGCTGCTTCATGCTCCCGTGAGGAGTTCAGCAATTCACCAACTTTGCCGACAACTTCATCCCATGCTCAAATTCACCTGGAACATTTCTAACACCTCCATCCCTTCCAGGACCCCTCTGTCTCCATCTTCAACAACCCATTCACCACCGACATCTATTTCAAATCCACTGACTGGCACACCTTTCACAACTACACCTCCTCTCACCCACATTCCACCAAAAATGCTATCCCATCCTCCCAATTCCTCCACCTCCTTCCCATCAGCTCCCAAGATGAGGTGTTAAACTCCAGGACACCTCAGGTATCCTCCTACATCAGAGATCGCAGTCTCCCCTCCTCAGTAATTAAGGATGCCCTCAAGCACACCTCCTCCATCACTTCTGCTGTCAAACCCCCTCCCCCCATCAATAAGGATAGAATCATCTTGGTCCTAACATACCATCCCACCAACCTCCAAATCCAATGCATCATTCACTGACATTTCCACAACCTACAATCAGACCCCACCATCAAAACAAATCCCTTCCCCATCCTGCGGAAAGTCACTCCACGACTTTGTTAACTCTACACAACTCACCAAATGCTCCACACACCCGATATCTTTCCCTGCAACCCTAAGGTGCAACACTTTCCCACACACCTCCCCTCTCACCTCTACCAAGGCCCTAAATAATCCTTCCAGATCTGAGAGATTCACCTGCACTTCATCCAACTTCACTGATTGTATCTGTTGCTCCCAAATTTGTCTCCTCTATATCAGGCTGTCCAAATACAGACTCGGAAATGGGTTTGCAGAGTATCTGCGCTCTGTACACATCAATCAACCCAACCTTCCAATTGCCTTCCATTTTTTATCTCCCTCCCACTTCCCCTGTGACATGTCCATCCATGGCCTCCTCCACTCTCTAGAGGATCAACACCTGATATTCCATTTGGGAAGCTTACAGCCCAATGTCCTCAACATCAACTTCATCAGCTTCAAACTCCCTTCTCCCCCGGCGTTATTCCAAGTCTAGCTCTAGCCCCATCCCTCCTCACCTCCTTGACCTAACCTGTCCACCCTCCTATACACTTCCCCTTCCCAATCAGTATCATCCCCTCCCTGCATCCGCCTATTACCACCCCTAGCCCCACCCCCTCCCTGCATCCACCCCTCACCATCCCCCAGCCCCAGCCCCTCCGTGCATCCACCCTCACGATCCCCCAGCCCCACCCCCTCCCTGCATCCAGCCTCACCATCCCCCAGCCCCATTCCTTCCCTGCATCCATCCCTCGCCATCACCCAGCCCCACCCCCTCCCCCGATTTACTTCTGGCCTCATTCCCCAGTCCTGACAATGGACTTCAGTCTGAAAGATTTACTTTCCTGATTCTCAGATGCTGTCTGACCTGCTGTGCTTTTCCAGCTTCACATTTATTGACTCTTGCATGAGAGCAAGTTCTTCATAAAAATAAACATATTTTGACCTACCTGCACCATTTCGTTTTTGTTTGAAGCAGCTGGAACTTCTGCAACACTTGAATTCCCCGCCATGATGACAATTCTTTCTTATTCTGATGCTCACTAAGAAATAAAAAAAAACATGAGATAGAAATATTAAGAATATGAGTAAGGATGTTTCCTTGCTGAATACCAGACAATGTGTTGGGCTTCTTATCCAGTCATCAATTCCACTGCTGCTCATATTCTGCTCCTTCCGGGTTTAAACGATGCCCGTGCGCAAAGCCAAGCCCCGCCCCCACGCGGGCCCGCGCACTGTCAGTGAAACCGCCGGGCCTCGAGAGACCACGTGCATCCTCAGGGCGGGTCTTAGCTCTCCCTCCAGCTCCCATTGGTCACTGTGCCTGTCCATCTCGTGGTTGTGACCAATAGAAAGGTGAGTTCCCAGCTCGGGGTGGGTGCATGCAGGAGAATATGGATTTAAAGAGAAATGAAGAGCACAAGGACATAGGAGCAAGAATGAGGCCGTTCAGCCCATCGAGTCTCTACTTCCTCATTCAATCACAGCTGATAAGTTTCTCAACTCCATTCTCCCGGTCAACCTTGATTCCCCCCTTTATAATGAATAACCTATCTATCTCAGTGTTAAATATACTCAGTGAGCTGGATCTCCCCAGCCTTCAGTGGGAATGAATTCCACAGATTTCCCACTCTCTGGATCAACTAGTTTCTCCTTACCTCTGTTCTAAGAGCTTTTCCCTTTACTCTGAGGCTGTGACATTTGGTCCCAGTCTCTCTGACCAAATGGAAACATCTTCCCAACATCCGCTCTGTCCAGGCCATTCAGTATTCTGTAAGTTTCTATTAGATCTCTCACCCCCTCATCCTTCTGAACAACATTGAGTATAGACCCAGAGTCCTCACACATTCCTCATGTGTTCAGCTTTTCATCACTGGGCCAGTTCTCGTGAACCTCCTCTGAACACGTTCCAGGGTCAGTACATCCTTCCTTAGATATGGGACCCAAAACTGTGTACAATTCTCCAAATGAGGTCTGACTGAGCTTTATAGAGCCTCAGAGATACATCGCTGCTTTTATAATCAAGTGCTCTCAAAATAAATGCCATCATTGCATTTACCTTCCTAACTACTGACCCAACCTGCAGGTTTACCTGAGAGAATCATGGACAGGAACTCCGAAGTCTCTCTGCACTTCAGACTTCTGAATTTTCTCCCATTTTGAAAATAGTCCATGCCTCTCTGCCTCTATTCCTCCCAACAAAGTGCATGACCTCACACTTTCCCACATTATAGGAGGAAGAGGAGGGAGAGGAGAGAGGGGGAAGGGGGAGGAAAGACGAGGGAGGGTGCAGAGAGGGTGGAAGACGGGGAAAGTAGTTGGGCGAAGGAGGGGGATGGCTGGCGGAACAAGGGTACGTATGCAGTGGGGGTGAAGTATTGGGGAAGGTAAGGAAGGAAAGGGTGAAGGAGTGTGGGGGAGGGGATAAGGAGGGGGAAGGAAAGGAGAGGGTGTGAGGGAAGGAGAGGAGGAGAGGGGAGAAAAGAGGGTGGAAGGAAAGGAGGAGAGGGGAGAAAGGAGGGAGAAGGAGAGGGGGAAGGAGGGGGTGGGAGAAGGAGAGAGTGGGAAGGAGAGAGGGGAAAGGAGAGAGGGAGGAGAGGCTGGGAAAAGAGAGAGGGGAAGGAGGGAAGGAGAGGGGGAAGGAGAGAGGGAGAAGGGGAAAGGAGGGGGATAGGGAAGGGAGGGAGAAGGAGAAGGGGAAGGGAAAAAGGAGAGAGTAGGGGAAGAAGAGAGTGAGGGAAGAAGAGAGTGGGGGAATGAGAGGGGTGGAAGAAGAGAAGGGAAAGGCAGGGGAAGGATGGTGGAAAGAGAGAGGGGGAAGGGGAAAGGAGGGGAGACGTGGAGGGGAAGGAGAGGGAGAAGGAGAAGGGAGGAAGGAGAGAGTAGGGGGAAGAAGAGAGTGGGGGGAAGGAGAGGGGTGGAAGAAGAGAAGAGGAAGGCAGAGAAGGAGGGTGAAAGGAAAGGGGGAAGGAGAGGGGGAAGAAGTCTAGTGGAGAAGGAGAGGAAGGGAAGGAGAGGGGAAAGGAGGCAAGGAGATGGGGAAAAGAGAGGGGGAAAGAAGTAGGGGTAAGTTGAGGGGGAAGAAGAGGAAGGGGAAGGGCATGAAGGAAAGGGGGAGGAGAGGGACAAAAGGAGAGGGGGGAAGGGGACAAGGGAAGGGGTGGAAGGGGGAAAGGAAGGCGGAAAGGGAGTGGGGGAAAAGAGGAGGAAGGGGAGAGGGGAGGAGAAGGTGAAGGAGATTCGGGGGGAAGGATAGAGGGAAAAGGAGAGGAGGGAAGGAGAGAGGGGGACATAGAGGACGGTAGGGGGTGGAAGGAGAGAGGGGGAAGGAAGGGTGAAAGGAGTGGAGTGAAGGGGGAAAGACTGGGGAGAAGGAGAGGGGGAGAAGGAGAGAGGTGGGAAGGAAGGGGAAAGGAGGGGAGGGATGGCGGGGTGGATGGGGGAAAGAGCTAGGTGAAGGAGACGGTTGAAGAAACTGGGGGAAGGAGAGAGCGGGAAGCGGGGTGAAGAGAGGGGAAAGGGGATGGGAAAGGGGTGAAAGGAAGGGGAGGAGGGGGTGCAATGAGGAGGGTGGAAGGAGTGGGGGAACGAACTCGGGGGGAGGAGAGAGGGGGTAGCAGAGGGAGTGAAGGGGAAGGAGAGGGTGTGAAGGATGGGGAAGTGGGGGGAACGGGGGATGGAGATGGGGAAGAAGTGAGAGGGGGAAGGAGAGGGAGAAGGAAATGGGGGAAGGAGAAAGCCGGAAAGGAGAGAGGGGAGGGAGTAGGAGGAATGGGGGAAGGAGATGGAGGAAGGAGAGTGGGGAAAGGAGGGAGGGAATGGGGAAGGAGAGTTGGGAAAGGAGACTCGAGGATTGGAGTCGGGGTGATGTGAGTGGAAGGGGGTAGAAGAGGGGGAGAAGGGAAGGGGTGGAAGGCAGAAAGGAAGGCAGAAAGGGAGAGGGGGGAAACGAGACAAGGAAGGGGGAAAGGAGAGTTGGAAAGGAGGGTATGAAGGATAGTGTGGGAAAGAATTAGGGAGAGAACAAGGGGAAGGAGAGAAGGGCAGTAAGAGAGGGGGTAGAGAGGTGGTAAGGATGGGGGAAGGAGAGGGGGAAGGAAAGGGGGAAAGGAGACGGGTATCAGAGAAATTTGCCCAATAGGTTAGAGATCTAAAAACACAATTGACAAACAGTTTATTGTAAGCGATATGGCAGGAAGAGAAAAAAGATCAGCTGACACAGAACTGACAGTCTCTACATGTAGATCAGAATTTCTCTTCCCAAAGCTGAGGCTGAGACCAGTTTTATAGTATTGCTGCACAATGGCACTGATTAAGAAATGGGAAACTACAATGTATCTGGAAACGGAGTCATCTAGTTCCAAGGATGCGAATTGGAAAACAGTTTATTGGATGAATATCCTGTTCCTTCACACAGTGTAACATCCCGACAGTATCGACGGTTCCATTCCTCTTCACAGCTGGGTGTGAATATCTCTTCTGAAGTAGTGAGGTGCTTCCATTGTCCTGTTCCTGGAGGGTGTCCTTGCTGGTGCCTCTCTGTCTGACCCGCTCCTTGTGTGACTTTAGTATTGCTGGGTTGTGAAACTTCCCTTAGGGCTTTGAGATAACTGTGGTGTTGTGTCATGTCTGTGGGAGCAGAAAGCACAATCCCTTGTATGTGTGCTGTCTGACTCAGCTTGTGAGCTGATCGGGTATTCTGGGTGTTCTGGTGCAGTTTGGCCAATTTTGCTCCTGTGGGCCTACCGTGGGTTAGCAAACATTTTCTCAGTGTCGGTGGTTACAGATTTTTACTGAGCACAAATTTTGATATGCGCAGATGGTGACTGATTTGCACTGTCCCATATGATTTTTTAAAATGTCAGTGCTTACCGATTTGCACTGACAGAATGTTTTCCAACTGTAGGTGGTTATTGATTTCTACTGACCTGAAATTATTCTAAGTGTCAGTGGTTACTGATTAGCACCGCCCTGAAGTTTATCGAAGTGTCAGTGTTTCCTGATTTGCACCGACCAGAATTTTTTTCCATGTATCAGTGATTACTGATTTGTACTGACCCCAAATTATTCTCTTTTTCAGTGGTTACTGATTTTCACTGACTCAAAATTGTTATAAGTGTCAGTGGTTACTGACTTTAATTGACCCTCAATTTTTCCAACTGTCAGTGTATCCTGATTTGCACGGACCAGAATTTTTTTTTCCATGTATAAGTGGTTACTGATTTGTACTGATCCCTAATTATTCTCTGTGTCGGTGAATACTGATTTGCATTGCTTTGAAGTTTGTCAGTGTCAGTATTTCCTGATTTGCACCGACCAGAATTTTTTTTCCACGTACCAGTGTTTACTGACTTTACTGAGCACAAATCTTGGTAAGCGCAGATGGTGCCTGATTTGTACTGTCCCAATTGTTTTTAAAATGTCAGTGCTTACCGATTTGTACTGACCCGAAAGTTTTCCACCTGTCAGTAGATACTGATTTGTAATGACCTCTATTATTCTCTGCGTCAGTGGTTACGGATTTTCATTGAATCTATTTTTTTCCAACTGTCAGTGGTTACTGATTTTCACTGACTAGAAATTGTTTGAAGTGTCAGTGAGTACTGATTTTAATTGACCCTAAATGTTTCTAACTGTTAATGTTTCCTGATTTGCAGCGTCCAGAATTGTTTTTCCATGTTTCAGTGGTTACTGATTTGTACTGACCCCAAATTATTCTCAGTTTTGTTGCTTACTGATTTCTACTGACCTGAACCTTTTCTAAGTGTGGATGGTTCTTGATTTACACTGACCAAATTCTTTTGAAATGTCAGTGCTCACCGATTTGTACTGACTTGTAAATTCTCTAACTGTCGGTGGTTACTGATTTGAACTGAATGTACGTTTTTCCACCTGACAGTGGTTATTGATTTCTACTGACCTGAAATTATCCTATATGTCGGTGGTTACTGATTTGCACTGACCTGAAGTTTGTCGAAGTGTCAGTGTTTCCTGATTTGCACCGACCAGAATATTTTTTCCATGTACCAGTGTTTACTGATTTGCACTGACCCGAACATTTTCTCAGTGTCGGTGGTTACAGATTTTTACTGAGCACAAATTTTGATTAGCACGGATTGTGACTGATTTGCACTGTCCCAATTTGTATGACCCACAATTTTCCCAACCGTCTGTGGTTACTGATTTGAACTGAGCCTAAGTTTTTCCACCTGTCAGTGGTTATTAATTTCTACTGATCTGAAATTATTCTCTATGTCGGTGATTACTGATTTTCACTGAACTGAAGTTTGTCAAGTGTCAGTGTTTCCTGATTTGCACCGACCAGAACTTTTTTTCCATGTATCAGTGGTTACAGATTTGTACTGACCCCAATTTTTTCTCATTTTGGTGGTTACTGATTTCTACTGACCCGAACCTTTTCTAAGTGTGGATGGTTACTGATTTGCACTGACCCAAATTCTTTTGAAATGTCACTGCTCACCAATTTGTACTGGCTCATAATTTTTCCACCTCTCGGTGGTTACTGATTTGTACTGACCCAAAACGTTTCTTGCGGTCACTGGTTCCTGATTTGTACTGAACCGAAATTGTTCAAACTCTCAGTGGTTACTGATTTGTACTGCCCCAAGGTTTGTCGAAGTGTCAGTGATTTGCACCGACCAGAATTTTTTTTCCATGTACTAGTATTTACTGACTTGCACTGACACGAACATTTTCTCAGTGTCGGTGGTGGCTGATTTTTACTGAACACAAGTTTTGCTCACCGCAGATGGTGACTGATTTGCACTGTCCCAAGTTCTTTTGAATTGACAGTGCTTACCGATTTGTACTGAACTGCAATTTCTCTACCGGTGGTTACTGATTTGTACTCCCGCAATATTTTTCAAAGTGTTAGTGCTTACTGATTTGGACTGACCCTATTTTTTTCCATTTGTCGGTGGTTACTGATTCGTAACTGACCCTCAGTTTGTTGAAATGTGGATGGTGACTAATTTGTACTGACCCGAAATCTTTTGAAATGTCAGTGTTCACCAATTTGAACTGACCCTTAATTTCTCGAACTGTCGGTAGTTACTGATTTTCACTGACTAGATATTTATCAAAGTGTCCATGGTTACTGAGTTGTACTGACTCAAAGTTCATCCAACTGTTGGTAGTTACTGATTTGCGCTGCCACAATTTTTTACCAAATGTCTGCGGTTACTGATTTGTACTGAACCCATTTTTTTCTTTGTATAGATGGTTACTGATTTGCACTGACTCGATTTTTTTCTTACTGTCACTGGTTCCTGATTTGTACTGACTGGAAATTTTTCAAACTGTCAGTGGTTACTGATTTGCACCACCCCAAAGTCTTTCGAAGAGTCAGTGTTTCGACCAGAATTTTTCCCATGAGTCACTGGTTACTGATTTGTTCTGACCACAATTTTTCTAAGTGTGGATGGTTACTGATTTGAACTGTCCCAAAAGCTTTTAAAATGTCAGTGCTCACCGATTTGTACTGACTCGAAATTCATCCAACTGTCGATGGTTACAGATTAAGAGTCGTAGAGTCATAGACACATACAGTATGGAAACAAACCCTTCGGTCCAACTTGGCAATGCCGACCAGATATTCCAACCCAATCTAGTCCCACCTGCCAGCACCCGGCCCATATCCCTCCAAACCCTTCCTATTCATATACCTATCCAAATGCCTTTTAAATGTTTAAATTGTACCAGCCTCCACCACATCCTCTGGCAGCTCATTCCTTACATGTACTACCGTTTGTGTGAAAACTTTGTCCCTTCGGTCTCTTTTATATCTTTCCCCTCTCATCCTAAACCTATGCTCTCTAGTTCTGGATTCCCTAAACTCAGGGAAAAGACTTTGTCTATTTATCCTATCCATGCTCCTCATAATTTTGTAATCCTCCCTCAGGTCACCTCTCTGCCTCTGATAGTCCAAGGAAAACAGCCCCAGCCTGTTCAGCCTCTCCCTGTAGCTCAAAACATCCAAGCCTGGCAACATCCTTGTGAATCTTTTCTGAACCCTTTCAAGTTTCACAACATCTTTCCAATAGGAAGGAGACCAGAATTGCACACCATTATGTTGTGGCCTGACCAATGTCCTGGACAGCCGCAACATAACTTCCCAACTCCTGTATTCAGTACTCTGAACAATAAAGGAAAGCATACCAAACACCTTCTTCACGATCCTACCTACCTGCGACTCCACTTTCAAGGAGCTATGAACCTGAACTCCAACGTGTCTATGTTCACCAACACTCCCTCGAACCTTACCATTAAGTGTATAAGTCCTGCTAAGATTTGTTTTCCCAAAATGCAGTACCTCGCATTTATCTAAATAAAACTCCATCTGCCACTTCTCAGCCCATTGGTCCGTCTCGTCAAGATCCTGTTGTACTCTGAGATAACCGTCTTTGCTGTCCACTACACCTCACATTTTGGTGTCATCCGAAAACTTACTAACTGTACCTGTTATGCTCGCATCATTTATGTAAATGACAAAAGTAGAAGACGCAGCACCGATGCTAGTGGCACTCCACTGGTCCCAGGCCTCCAGTCTGAAAAGCACTCCTCCACCACCACCCTCTGTCTTCTACCTTTGAGCCAGTTCTGTATCCAAATGGCTAGTTGTCCCTATATTCCATAAGATCTAACCTTGCTAACCAGTATCCCATAGGGAACCATGTCAAAGGCCTTACTGAAGTTGATTTAGATCACATCTACTGCTCTACCCTCATCAATCCTCTTTATTACTTATTCAAAAAACTCAATCAAATTTGGGAGACATGATTTCCCACACACAAAGCCATGTTGACTATCCCTAATAAGTCCTTGCCTTTCCAAATACATGTACATCCTGTCCCTCAGGATTCTCTCCAACAACTTGCCCACAACTGACGTCAGGCTCACCGGTCTATAGTTCCCTGGCTTGTCCTTACCACCCTACTTAAACAGTGGCACCACGTTTGCCAACCTCCAGTCTTCCGGCACCTCACCTGTGACTATCGATGATACAAATATCTCAGCAAGAGGCTCAGCAATCATTTCTCTGGCTTGCCACTGAGTTCTAGGGTACACCCGATCAGCTCCTAGGGATTTATCGACCTTTATGCGTTTCAAGACATCCAGCACTTCCTCCTCTCTAATACAGACATTTTTCAAGGTGTCAGCATCTATTTCTCTACAGTCTATATCTTCCATATCCTTTTACAAAGTAAATACTGATGCAAAATATATGTTTAGTATCTTCCCCATTTTCTGTGGCTTCACACAAAGGCCGCCTTGCTGATCTTTGAGGGGCCCTATTCTCTCACTAGTTACCCTTTTGTCGTTAAAGTATTTGTAAAAATCTTTTGGATTCTCCTTAATTCTATTTGCCAAAGCTCATGTCCCCTTTTTGGCCTTCTGATTTCCCTCTTAAGTATACTCCTACTGCCTTTGTACTATTCTAAGGATTCACTCTATCGATCCGGTCTATACCCTACATGTGCTTCCTTCTTTTTCTTAACCAAACCTTCAATTTCTTTAGTAATCCAGCATTCCTTATATCTACCAACCTTTTCTTTCACCCGAACAGGAATATACTTTCTTTGGACTCTCGTTATCTCATTTCTGAAGGCTTCCCATTTTCTAGCCGTTCCTTTGCCTGTGAACATCCCCCCCCCCAATCAGCTTTTGAAAATTCTTGCCTAATACCATCAAAATTGGTCTTTATCCAATTTAGAACTTCAACTTTTAGATCTGGTCTACTCTTTTCAATCACTATTTTAAATCTAATAGAATTATTGTCATTGGCCCCAAAGTGCTCACCCACTGACACCTCAGTCACCTGCCCTGCCTTATTTCCCAAGAGTAGGTCAAGATTTGCACCTTCTCTATCTAGGAGGTTCATCCACACATACTGAATCAGAAAATGTTCTTGTGCACACTTAACAAATTCCTCTCCATCTAAACCCTTAACACTATGGCAATCCCAGCCTATGTCTGGAAAATTAAAATCCCTGACCATAATCACCCTATTATTCTTACAGATAGCTGAAATCCCCTAACAAACTTGTTTCTCAATTTCCCTCTGACTATTGGGTGGTCTATAATATAATCCCAATAAAGTGATCATCCCTTTCTAATTTCTCAGTTCCACCCAACAAACATCCCTGGATATATTTCCAGGAATATCCTCCCTCAGCACAGCTGTAATGCTATCCCTTATCAGAAACACCACTGCCTCTCCTCTATTCCTCCTTTTCTATCCTTCCTGTCGCATTTGTATCCTGTCCATCTCTGAGCCATGTTTCCATAATTGCTATGATGTCTCACAAATGTGAGGTGATGCTTTTAGCAAGAATAATTCAATCGTGAATTATACAATGAACCGAAGAACCTTGGGAAAAGTTGATGGGCAGAGAGATCTGGGAGTGCAGGTCCATTGTACCCTGAAGCTTGCTGCACAGGTGGATAAAGTGGTAAAGTATGCTTGCCTTCATTGGATGGGGTATTGAGTATAAGAGCTGGCAAGTCATGCTAAAATTTCACAAGACATTGGTGCGGCCGTATTTAGAATACTGTGTACAGTTCTGGTCATCAAATTACCAAAAGGATGTGGACACTTTGGAGAGGATGCAGAGAAAGTTTACGAGGATGTTGCCTGGTGTGGAAGGTGCTTGTTGAGTAGGTTAGATTTGTTTTCAATAGAAAAAGCGAGTTTAAGGGGGGGGGGGGCGTGATTGAGGTTATGAAATCATGAAGGGTATAGACAAGGTGGATGAGATAAGCTTTTTCCCAGAGTGAAGGATTCAATAGCGAAAGGTCAGGCTTTCAGGTGAGAGGTGGAAAGTTTAAGGGAGATACACATGGCAAGTACTTCACACAGAGGGTGGTGTTGCCAGCAGAGGCACGGTAGGTTAATTTAAGATGTGTCTGGATAGATGCATGAGTAGGTGGGGAGCAGAGGGATACAGATGCTTAGGAATTGGTCGACAGATTTAGACAGTAGATTTGGATCGGCTCAGGCCTGGAGGGCAGAAGGCCTGTTCCTGAGCTGTACATTGTCTTTCTTTTTTTTTCTTTAAGACAGTCCCATAATCCTAACCATGCGCTGAGTTCATCTGCCTTCCATGTTCGGCCCCTTGCATGGGAATAAATGCAGTTTAATTTATTGGTCCTACCATGTCCCTGCCTACCCTTACTGTTTGACTCACTGCTATACCTAACTGTCCCAATCTCAGATTGATCTCTTTCCTCACTATCTCCCTGGGTCCCACCCACTTACTAGTTTAAATCCACCAGAGCAGCTCTAGCAAATCTCCCTGCCAGTACATTAGACCCCTTCCAATTTAGGTGCAATCCATCCTTCTTGTACAGGTCACTTCTACCTCGAAGGAGATTCCAATGATCCAAAAAAGTGAATACATTTCCCATACACCTGTCCCACAACAGGAGAGGGGGAGGAAAGGAGGGTGGGGGTATGGGGGAATGGTGGAGGGGGAAATGAGAGGTGGGAAAGGAGGGGACGGGAAGGAGATGTGGGGAGGGGAGGAAGAGGGGGGGAAAGAGAAAGGGTAGGAGGGGGAAGGAGGGGTGGATGAGTGGTAGAATGAGGGAGGGGGAGGTAGTGGGGTAAGGAGACATGAGCGAGGGAGGGGTGAAGGAGAGGGGGAGGAGTGGGGTGAATGAGCAGGGGAATGAGGGGGAGGAGAGGGAAGAAGGAGAGGGGAGGCGTGGAGTGAATGAGCGGGGGAATGAGGGGGAGGAAAGGGGGAGGAGAGGGTGTTGAGGAGAGGGGAGAGGAGAGGGCGAAAGGAGGGGATGGAAGGAGAGGGGGAATGAGGAGAGGTGGAGAAGTGGGGAACGGAAAGGAGATATGGGAAGGTAGGGGAGGAAGGAGAAGATGATAGGAGGGAGAAGGAGGGATGTGGAGGAGAGGGGGAAATGATGGAGGGGAGGAAGGAGAGGAGGGTGAGTATTCGGGGTGAGGAGAGATTCGGGGAGGAGAGGGTGAAGGACAGGAGATGAGGAGGGGGAAGGAGAAGGGAAAGGAGAGAGGGAAAGGGGAAGAAAACGGTGAAGGGAGAAGGCAAGGTGGGGGAAGGAGAGTTGGGGAAGGGTGGGAGGATAGGTGGAAGGAGAGGGGCGAAGGGGGAATGAGAGGTGGGTAAGGAGAGGGGACAAAGAGCATGTAAAAGGACAGTGGTGGGAAGGGGGAGTAGGGTTGGAAGGAGAGAAAGGAAAAGGGGAGGGGGTTGAAGGAGAGGGGAGGAGAGAGGGAGGAAGGAGAGTGGGGAGGAGAGGGTGGGAAGAGATGGCGGAAAAGAGGGTGGAAGGAGAGTTGAAAGAGGAAGATGGGAGGAGGGGCAGAGGAGAGGTGGAAGGAAGGGGGTGAAAGGGCAGGGAGAGGAAGGAGGGGAGCGGTGGGGGAAAGGGGGAAAGAATTGGGGTGGAAGGAGGGGGAAGGGGTTGAATGAGGGGGAAACGTGGTGGAGGAGAGGGGGAGGAGAGGGCAGAGTGGGGGGGAAGCGATTGGCAGGGAAGGAGAGGGGGAAAGTAAGGGGGATGGAGGGGAGAAGCAGAGAGAGAGAAGAGTGGGGCATGGAGGGGGAGGAGAGGAGAGGGATGGAAGGAAAGGGATGGAGAGGCTGGCAGGAGTGGAGGAGAATGAAGTGGGGAAGGATAGGAGGGGGAAAGAGGGGGTGAAGGAGTTGAGGGGAAAGAGAGGGTGGGGGGCAGAGGTGGGGAGGAGAGCGAGGAAGGAGAGTGGCAATGGGGGGGATGGGAGAAGAAGCCAGTTCTGTATCCAAATCGCTAGTTGTCCCTATATTCCATGAGATCTACGTTTACTGCCTCATTCCCCTGTAACTCCCCTGCCTTTGGCTAAATTTGTGACCCCAACCCACAATTTCCCACACCTCCTGGAATATTACAGCTCCACCCACTTTCACCTCTTTCCCCAATCTCATTGCCCCTCTCCACCTGTGCTGCTTAATTTAGCCCCCACACCACACTGTGCCCTCTATCCATACTTCCCCATCTCTGCATAAAAGCCCCCACGTGTCTCCATTGTGTACAATTCCCCCACCCTCCCTCACCACCCCCCACCCCTCACTGTGTCACAGGCCATGGGCTGGAGGGGATGGGGGGCACAGGGAGTGTGTGCAGAGACTGACCAGCCATTCAACTGTGTGTGTCTTCATGCACAACAAGATCCCAGTCCCCAGGCTTCCCCCTGCCCCGCCCCACGCCACCCCACCCCTCACTGAGAAAGGGGCTTTATTTCCCATCACCCCACAGTTTGGACAACAACAGGAGACCAAGGGCACAGCAAGATCCCACTGTGTTAATGACACGTGCAGCTCCAACACATGGCACAGAGTCCAAATCTCCCTCAGGGACAGGAGGGGGGTGTGGACTTCCCCAGTTTCCTCATTCCCCCACCCCCACCTGACCCCAGCCCCAACCTTCCAGCTCAGCCCCGCCCCCATGACCTGTCCCACCTGTCAGTCTTCCTTCCCACCAATCCGCTCCACCCTCCGGTGGCTACTGATTCCTCCACCCGGCCGCCAGAGGGAGCCGCTCTGCCTCCCCTCAGGACCCTGATCTGGGTCACCTGTTGCCTCCTCCCGCTTCCTCATTGTCAATCATTCCCGTGTGCGGGCGGCCATGCTGGAGTGACGTCACCGCGCAGCCCCTTGCGCCTTTGTGTCACTCAGGCCATTGTGACGCTGTCAGTGAGTGCAACCATCTGTAACACAGTCTGTGTCCCATCAGCTCATTCCCAGCTTTTACAGATGGAGTGGCCATGAGAAAGTGCAACAGTCGCGGGATGTCCCTCAGACCATTGTCAGGGAAGAGGGGAATCTGTTTAAAATCTCATGGTCATTTGTACAATTAACAGACTGCTACAACAGGTCCGTGTAATCACTGTGTGTCCGCCTATGAAATGGATTGATGATGATGGAGAGTATTTGTGTTCTCCATAATTAGGTGGAATAAACTTGCAGTGCAGCTTGATCAGCAGCACAACCACAAACATCCGCTGTCTCCAGCACCGACACTCTGTAGCAGCAGTGTGTACCATAGACAAGATGCACTATAGGAATTCCCCAAGGTTCCTTCCAGAGCAACTTCCAGACCCACGGCAGTATAATGTGGAACACTGAACACAGCAGATACACGGGAACACCACCAGTTGACAATTCCACATCAAGCCACTCCCCACCCTGGCTTGGAAAAACATCTCAGTCCCACAAGTGTCATTGGTTGGAAAACCTGGAACTCCCTCCCTTACATCATTGTGGGTTTATCTGCACCAAATAAATGGCAGCAGTTCAAGGCAATAACTCACCGTCACCTTCACCAGAGCAATTATATCTGAGTAATCCGTGGTGACCCAGCGGCAATGATACAAAAACATTAATGAATCACAAAATAAGGCTCAGTATTTGGGACCCGTGTGCTCCAGGGCTGAGTATCTGAATAAGATGGGTCTATATTCTTGTAAATTGAAACGCGATTTCATTTGAATGTATCAGATTGTGAAGAGGCTTGAGCGGGTAAATGCTGAGAAATTAATCCTGTGGGTCTGGGAATCTGAAACATAATAACACAGTCTCAGGAGTTGCTGGAAAAGCTCAGCAGCTCAGGCAGCATCTATGCAGAGAAATCAGCGTTAATATTACAGCATCTGCAGTTCATTCGGGTTTGTTTGCCACCCTCTCAGGGTAAGGGGCAGGTTATTTGGGACTGAGATGAGGAGACAGCGCTTTACTCTAAGGTCTCTGAGTCTTTAATATTCTCTCTCCCCGAGGATTGTGGATGTTCCCTCACCGAGTACATTTCAGATTGAAATAGACAGATTGCCGGTGTCTCAAGGAATCACAGGATATGGGGAGTGGGTAGGAAACTGGATTTGAAATCTCAAACCAGCTCTGATTGGATTGACTGCCAGAACAGACTGAACAGTTTAAACAGGCTGTATAGTCTCCCCCTGCTCACATTTCCTGAGCTCTTAGATGTTTAATGAACCAACTCCAAATCCCTTGAGATTTGTTTCCATGAAACCGTTTATCATTAAATCTCTGCAGCCTCCATACTATTACAAACCATCTCATTCTTCCTTCAGCGTTACCCCCATTCCAATTTCTCAGAAATCATTACTTTTCTAACTTCCTTCCGCTCTGCTGAATCTCCCCACCCTCATAACACACGGGTGAACCTTTCCCTTCTCCCTATAGATGCTGCCAGACCTTATCAGATTCCTCAGCATGTGTTTATTTCAGAGGGAATGACATCTCCCTGTTTCTGTTTCTGTGAGAGGATACATTCCCCAATCCAACTCCTTGATATTCCGTTTGTTCACAGAGAAAAGAGGGATCGCTCTGTCGAAATTCATAACATGCACAGAAGGGCATCAATATATTGTAATGATATTAAAAATAAAACATTTTATCCAAATGAAATCCATGAGGAAATGGCATGTTGCAATGGGATCTGTAAGGGGCAGGAATTCAATCCCCCTCCCCCTGTTATTATTGGGTATGATGCTCCTGACCCACCAATACACAGATCTGACTGAATGTACAAACAACCCCTCTCCATCCATTTCATTCAGAATAAGGTCAATAACAGGAAGGATTAAAACAAAATGCAGACTGTGGTGAATGCTGCATGTCGGGCGTGATGATACTGTAGAGGTTTTACAGCACTGAGATCAGGTTGTTCGGCCCATCATTCACCACCATAGCCATGGGAAATGCAGGGTTACAGGGAGAGAGTAGCGGGGGTGTCTGTCTTGGTGGGATGCATGATGGGCCGAATGGACAGTTTCCACACTGTAGGGATTCTATGATTCCATGCTCCTTCCCATCTACCTCTATGGATGAGGAAGACTATCACCTGACCTAATATCCCCTTCGGTGGCTCAACGTTTGCTTTGTTTCCAACAAAGAGCTGCAGATCTGAGAGACAGAACAGAAATTGCTGGGGAAACTCAGCAGGTCTGGCAGCATCTGTGGGGAGGGAACCTTTTAGATCCATGGATTGTTCTTCAGAACTGAAGGCTTCTGATTCTGGTGCTGTCAGACCAGCTGAGCTTCCCCAGCAATGTCTTGTTTGGATTTCAGCCCCAATCCAGTGTGGAACCGGGAAGCATTGCTCGGCACCTCGGAAGCTTTCCCCTCTGCTGCTTCCCATTTCTTATTGAAATATTGGTTGCGGCACAAGAATGGGTTTGTTTTGTTCGAAAAGTGAGAGACTGCTCCCGTCAGGAACATGAAATAATTACAGAAGCCGCTGGACACACTGAACAGTTCCAACAGCTTCTGTAGTGGTGGAGGGGGGGGGGGTTTAATGTGTCAAATCTACACAAGGATAAAATAAACTCCAGCCACAAAACAGTCAGAGGTCCTAAGTTTAAAAACATCTGTATTACATTTTTCGGAGCCATCAATTCCCTTTAAACTCTTCCAATGCAGAATTGCATCTTTCTGATTCTCACTTTGGGAGATGTCCCTCAGTGAGCTCCTCCACCATTCTTTCCATTTCACTGGGGACCCACTATCCATAGTCTCCAATCAAATGACCTGAACTCAGACACACACAAATCTTAAAGAGTGACACAATGCAGATAGGAAGTTTATTTCATTTCTGTTTCTAAGTCCAATCTTCACTCAGTGTGACAGAGTCAGGTATTCAAGGCTCAAACAAAAGCTGGATTTTGCTTCTGGTGATTGTCTTCATTCAGTGAGAATGAGGGCCGTGGGCTGCAAGGAGCTCATCATTGTGCTTCGGGTTGTCTGCTCGGTCTGCAGCATTGCAGGCCGTGGGAGCAGGGCAGTGGGAAAGGAGCCTCGTGTGGACTGCAATCGGACTTTCGACACATTGTTCCAGGCCAGTTACAGAGTTCCAGGAATTCTGAATGAGGATCGGAAAAATGCATTGATTGAAGGAGGAGGATCAGGAAAACAGGATAAAGCTGATGAGATCAGCAGGATGTCTCGGTCTAACTCTGTACCATACTTTATTTTCTGCTTCATAAATCTCCAATCCGGAGCTCAACCCACTCAGAGCAATATAAGCTCAGAAACAAATCATTCAGTGCAACACATCCAATGCCGAACTGATATCCGATGTAAATCTCATCCTATTTGTCAGAATCTGGCCCATGTTCCTCTAAACCCTTTTCAATTCCTACACCCACCTAGATACCTTTTAAATGCTGTCATTGTACCAGCCTCCACTACTTCCTCTGGCAGGTCAGGCACACAGTGCCCTCTGCATGAAAAATGTTCCCCTTCGGTCTCTTTTATGTTTCCGCTCCCAACTTTAACATATGCCATCTCCTTCTGGACTCCCCCACCAGAGGGAAATAACCTTGCTTTTTCACCCTGTTGAGGCCCTTCATGATTTTGTGATCCTCTATAAGTTACCCCTCAGCCACTGATGCTCCAGGAATAATAGCCTCAATCTATACAGTCTTACCCTTCAGCACAAACCCTCTAACCTTGCCAACTTCCTTGTAAATCTTTTCTAAACACTTTAAAGTTTAACAACACCCTCTTACAGGAGGGAGTCCAGAATTGCACATTATATACCAAAAGTGGCTGAACCAATACCGCAACGTTGCCTCCCAACTCCTTTACACAATTAACTGAGCAATAAAGACAAAAATGACAAACGCCTTCTTCACTCTCCTATCGAAATATTCGTCCACCTTCAACGATCTATGAAGCTGCTCTCCAGGTCTATTTGTTCAGCAACACCCCTCGTACCTTGTCAGTCAGTGAATAAGTCCTGTTCTCTTTTGCCTTTCCAAAATGCAGCACCTCACATTTATCTAAATTAATCTCCATCTGATACTCCTCAGCCCATTGGCCCATCTGTTCAAAATCCCGTTGTACTCAGAGGTAACCATCTTCACTGTCCTCCACACCTCCAATTTTACTGTCATCTGCAAACTTACTAACCGTTCGTCCTATGATCACATCCAAATCATTTATATAAATGACAAAACAACAGTTGACCCAGCACCGATCCTTGCGACACACCGCTGGTCTCAGGCCTCCAGTCTGAAAAGCAACCCTACCCCACCACCCTCTGTCTTCTACCTTCGAGCCAGTTCTCTACCCAAAGGTTGATTCTTACTGCCCCAACATACAAGTTTGACAATATGACACCAGTCTCAAAAGTACAACAAAAATCTATTCCTGATGACAACAGGCCGGTCAGTTTGCCTCCGGTGCTGTTTACACTTGTAATATACCTGGAGCAGAACAACGCAAACCCAACTGGAGAGGGTGTCTCTGTATAGGGAGAGTCAGTGTGGAGTTAAAATTCAACAAATGTTATGGAATAAAAGGCTAATGAAGGTAAGGCTGTCCAATCTGTTTCACAAATTATTACATAAGAGGCTGGATAAAAACTGAAGCTATTGTAATAAATGGCACAAACTCACCATGGAGAATGAATGTGCTGGTACGGAAAAATGCTGAGTGATCATAAATTACTGCAACTTGCAAACAGCAGAATTAAAATCCAATTTGCTTTTTTTTACTGCAAGGATGAATATATTAACCATGTTGTTCTCTATATACGAATGATACAGATGGTCATTTATTATCGAGAAAGAAAAGACAATCAATATTTTCTTTGACATCTAACTTGGATTTGGAGAATATACTATGGATGATACCGACCAATAGGATTGTTTGTATAGACAGGCGAATAATAATGTCACCAGGAAATAGCAGAAGATTGTGAAGGAAAATGAACAGACTGAAGCCCGCTGTGATGGAGTTTGCTATAAAAAGCTAAAGAGAGACAAACTCGACCGAACTACAGAGTTTGAAATGTGAACATGGATAGAGTTGCCTTGGTGTTCATGTGCACAGGTCTTTTACTGTGACAAGATCTGCTGAAGGGGAAATGGAAAACATATGGGATCTTGAACATTACAAATGACCCATTGAGTAAGGAAAAAGAAAATGCATCAGGAGAAAACCCTGCTATTCCTGGGGATCTGAAATCTAACCTCAGCAGGCCAAGCAGCATCTGTGAGAAGGGAACCAGAACCCATTTCTCCCACAGCAGTCTGCAAGGCACCAAGGGATCTCCCTGATCTGATTGGCTCTGTGCTAATTAACACTGTACACAGATATTAATCCAGTGGTTCAGCTTCTTAGTTAAACAGTGAGTTTGTGAGAGGGACGAGGCAAACCCTTGTATGTTGTTCACAACTACATGGTCAGTAGGTCATACAATTGTCGAGATTTACAACATAGAAACAGATCCTTCAGTCCAAGTTGTCCATGCGTCAATTTAAGAATTCTGGCAGCGCTCCACGAAATTGGACGATCATTGCAAGGGACTACTTAATGTGAGAATTGGGCAAGAGCTTATTGAAATGTGAGAAATGAAACAGCTATCAGTCAATAGAAGAATGAGTACAGGGATGTGAGTAAATGGGAGATCTGGTGCACAGTGCCATTACATTAGAAAATTAATGGGAATGCCAATATATTGGAAAATTGGAGCACAGCATGTCAAAGTTGGGGAATAGGGGCCAGGGAATTAATACAAAGAAATGTTGCAAGCATTGGTAAGTTGGAGATTCAGTTCAGTGAATCACTAAATGAAAACAATTCAGCAGGGCACCCGTACGTGAAAGAAGTGTTTCAGGGAACAATTAAATGGAAGGAATTGATGGATGACATTAATAATTGGAGAACTTATGCAGCTGCCTTTAAATAGGGCAGGATAATACTCAATGAGAGGGTTGGTGCAGTTTCAGGATTTGTGCAGGAATGGCAAATGGGAGACATAGTGCAGAGCAGCGGAGCCATAAATAGAGTCATACAATCATAGAGATGTACAACATGGAAACAGACACTTCAGTCCAACTTGTCAATGACTCAATTTTAGAATTCTGGAGAATCATTCCCAGGAACTACTAATTGGAAAAATTGGGCAAGTGTTAATCAAAATAAGATAATTTGGAACGGGGCATCTGATAATGGCAAATTGGGGCAGTTCGCGCCAAATGGGACAATTTCAGTTTAGCAGTGAATGGGACAATTGGTGCTGTGTAGCACTAAATGGGACAATTTCAGTTCAGCACTAAATGGGAGAATTGGGACAGGACAATACTTGATGCGGGAATGAGAGTAAGGCACCCCTAAATTGGGCGAGGGCATCAGTCACTATGAGGATTGGTGTAAGGCAAAACTGAATGGAGAACTTGTTCAGGACATCATTAATTGCGGGGAATGGTGCTAAGCAACACTGAATTGGAGAATTGGTGCGGGTTATCAGTAAATGAGAGACCTTTTGTACACTGGAGCTAAATTAGAGAATGGTATGAGTGTGAGGAGGTCAGGCTGACAGTGTTGGTGTGAGCTTGACTGGGTCAGGGTCATGGTGATGGAGTGAGTGTGAGGGTGTCAGGGTGATGGTGATGGAGTGAATGTGCGAGGGTCATTGTGACGGTGATGGAGCGAGTGTGTGAGGGTCAGGATGACTGTGATGGAGTGAGTGTGAGGGAGTCAGTGTGATGGTGATGGAGCGAGTGTCAGGGGGTCAGGGTGACTGTGAGGTAGTGAGTGTGAGGGTGTCAGTCTGACGGTGATGTAGTGATTGTGAGAGGATCGGTGTGACGGTAATGGAGTGCCTTTGAGGGCGTCATAGTAACTGTGATGGAGTGAGTGTGGGGTGGTCAGGGTGACTGTGATGTAGTGAGTGTGAAGGTTCAGGGAGACGGTGATGGAGTGAGTGTGAGGGGTTAGGGTGACTGTAATGGAGTGAGTGTGAAGGGTTCAGGGTGACGGTTATGGAGTGAGTGTGAGAAAGTCAGTGTGACTGTGATGGAGTGAGTGTGGGGGTCAGTGTGATGTTGATGGAGTGAGAGTGAGGGAGTCAGGGTGACGGTGATGGAGAGAATGTGTGGGGGTCATTGTGACGGTGATGGAGTGAGTGTGAGGGGGTCAGGATGCCTGTGATGGAGTGACTGTGAGGGGGTCAGGGGGAGTGTGATGGAGTGAGTGTGAGGGGGTCAGTGGAACTGTGATGGAGTGAGTTTGAGAGGGTCAATGTAACTATGATGGAGTTGTTTTGAGGGCCTCATAGTGACTGCGATGCAGTGAGTGTGAGGGCGACAGGGAGACTCTGATGGAGTGACAGTGAGGGGGTCAGGGTGACAGTGATTAAATGAGTTTGAGTGGGTCAGGGTGACTGTGATGGAGTGGGTGTGAGGGGGTCAGGGTGACGGTGATTGAGTGAGTGTGATTGGGTGAGGATGACAGTGATGGAGTAAGTTTGACTAGGTCAGTGCGACGATGATGGAGTGAGTGTGGTGGTGTCAGGGTGCCGGTGCTGGAGTGAGTGTGAGGAGGTCAGGGTGACGGTGATGGTGTGAGCTTGACTGGGTCAAGGTGATGGTGATGGAGCGAGTGTGAGGGGGTCAAGATGATGGGGATGGAGTGAGTGTGATGGGTTCAGGGTGACTGTGATGAAGTGAGTGTGAGAGGGTGAGGTTGACTGTGATGGAGTGAGTGTGATGTGTCAAGGTGAGGGTGACGTAGTGAGTGTGAGAGTGTCAGGGTTACTGTGATGGAGTGAGTATGATGGGATTCAGGGTGAGGGTAATGGAGTGAGTGTGAGAGAGTGTGACTTTGATGGAGTGGGTTTGAGTGCGTCATAGTGACTGTAATGGAGTGAATGTGGAGTGGTCAGGGTGAAGGTGATGGGGTGAGTGTGAGGGGGTCAGGGTGATGGTGACGGAGTGAGTGTGAGGGAGTCAGGGTGACTGTGAGCCAGTGTGTGTGAGGGGGTCAGGGTGACGGTGATGGGGTGTGTGTGAGGGGGAGAGGGTTACAGTGATGGAGTGAGTGTGAGAGGGTCAGGCTGATGGTCAGGAGTGAGTGTGAGAGGGTCAGGCTGACTGTGATGGAGTGAGTGCGAAGGGGTAAGTGTGAGGGTGATGGAGTGAGTGTGCGGTGTCAGCGTGAGGCAGATTGAGTGAGTGTGAGGGGGTCATTGTGAGTGTGATGGAGTGAGTGTGAGGGGTCAGGGTGATGGTGATGGTGTGAGTGTGAGGTGTCAGGGTGACAGTCATGGAGTGAGTGGGAGGGGGTAAGGATGTCGGAGATGGAGCGTGTGTGCGAGGGTCAGGGGGACGGTGATGGAGTGAATGTGAGAGGCTTAGTGTGATGGTGATTGAGTGAGTGTGAGAACGTCAGGGTGATGGTGATGGAGTGAGTGTGAGGGTTCAGGGTGACGGTGATGGAGTGAGTGTGAGAGGGTCGGGGTTACTGTGATGGAGCGAGTGTGAGGGGGTAAGGATGTCGGAGATGGAGCGTGTGTGCGAGGGTCAGGGTGACGGTGATGGAGTGAATGTGAGAGGCTTAGTGTGATGATGATTGAGTGAGTGTGAGAACGTCAGGGTGATGGTGATGGAGTGAGTGTGAGGGTTCAGGGTGCCGGTGATGGAGTGAGTGTGAGGAGGCCAGGGTGACGGTGATGGTGTGAGCTTGACTGGGTCAGAGTGATGATGATGGAGTGAATGTGAGGGGGTCAGTGTGTCGGTGATGGATGTGAATGTGCAGGGGTCATTGTCACGGTGATATAGCGTGTGTGAGGGGGTCATTGTGACGGTGATGGAGCGAGTGTGAGAGAGTCAGTGTGACTTTGATGGAGTGAGTTTGAGGGCGTCATAGTGACTGTGATGGAATGAGTGTGAGAGGGTCAGGGTTACTCTGATGGAGTGAGTGTGAGAGGGTCAGTGTGATGGTGATGGAGTGAGTGTGAGGGTTCAGGGTGACGGTGATGGAGTGAGTGTGATAGAACCAGTGTGACGGTGGTGGAGTGAGTGTGAGAGGGTCAGGTTGACTGTGATGGAGTGAGTGTGAGAGGCTCAGTGTGATGTTGATGGAGTGATTGTGAGTTGGTCAGGGTCACGGTGATGGAGTGAGTGCAAGGTTCAGGGTCATGGTGATGGAGTGAGTGTGATAGTACCAGTGTGGCTGTGATGGAGTGAGTGTGAGAGGGTCAGGTTGACTGTGATGGAATGAGTGTGAGAGGCACAGTGTGATGGTGATGGAGTGAGTGTGTGCATCAGGGTGACCGTGATGGAGTGAGTGTGAAGGGATTCGTGTGATAGTGATGGAGTGATTGTGATAGGAACAGTGCGACGGTGATGGAGTGAGTGTGAGGAGGTCAGAGTGACGGTGATGGTGTGAGCTTGACTGGGTCAGAGTGATGGTGATGGAGTGAGTGTGAGGGGGTCAGTGTGTCGGGGATGGAGTGAGTGTGTGGGGGTCAGTGTGTCAGTGATGGAGTGAGTGTGAGGCAGAGAAGTTCTGTAAGGCGGCCTTTGTGGGGAGCCACAGAAAATGGGGGAGATATTAAATGAATATTTTGCATCAGTATTTACTTTGGAAAAGGATATGGAAGATATAGACTGTAGGGAAATCGATGTGACATGTTGCAACATGTCCATATTACAGAGGAGGAAGTGTTGGATGCCTTGAAACAGTTCAAGGTGGATAAATCCCCAGGGCCTGATCACGTGTTCCCGAGAACTCTGTGGGAAGCGAGAGAAGTGATTGCTGGGCCTCTTGCTGAGATATTTGTATCATCGATAGTGACAGGTGAGGTGCCGGATGACTGGAGGTTGGCAAACGTGGTTCCAGTTTTTAAGAACGGTAGTAATGACAAGCCAGGGAACTAGAGACCAGTGAGCCTGACCTCGGCGGTGGGCAAGTTGTTGGAGGGAATCCTGAGGGATTGGATATACATGTATTTGGAAAGGCAAGGATTGATTTGGGAGAGTCAACATGGCTTTGTGCGTGGGAAATCATATCTCACACATTTGATTGAGTTTTTTGAAGATGTAACAAAGAAGATTGATGAGGGCAGAGCAGTAGATGTGATTTATATGGACTTCAGTAAGGCATTCGACAAGGTTCCCCATGGGAGACTGATTGGCAAGGTTAGGTCTCATGGAATACATGGAGAAATAGCCATTTGGATACAGAATTGCCTCAAAGTTGGAAGACAGAGGGTGGTGGTGGAGGAATGTTTTTCAGACTGGAGACCTGTGACCAGTGGACTGCCACAAGGATCGGTGCTGGGCCCTCTACGTGTTGTAATTTACAGAAATGATTTGGATGCGAGCATAAGAGGTACAGTTAGTAAGTTTGCAGATGACACCAAAATTGCAGGTGTAGTGGACAGCGAAGAGGGTTTCCTCAAATTACAACAGGATCTGGACCAGATGGGCCAATGGGCTGAGAACTGGCAGATGGAGTTTATTTCAGATAAATGTGAGGTGCTGCATTTTGGGAAAGCAAATCTTAGCAGGACTTATACATTTAATGGTAAGATCCTCGGGTGTGTTGCTGAACAAAGAGACCTTGGAGTGCAGGTTCGTAGCTCCCTGAGAGTGGAGTCGCAGGTAGATAGGATAGTGAAGGTGGCGTTTGATATGCTTTCCTTTAATGGTCAGAGTATTGAGTACAGGAGTTGGGAGGTCATGTTGCGGCTGTGCACGACATTGGTTAGGTCACTCTTGGAATATTGCATGCAACTCTGGTCTCCTTCCTATCGGCAAAATGTTGTGAAACTTGAAAGTGTGCAGAAAAGATTGACAAGGATGTTGCTGGGCTTGGAAGATTTCAGCTACAAGTAGAGGCTGAACAGGTTGGGACTGTTTTTGTTGGAGTGTCGGAGGCTGAGGGGTGACCTTATAGTGGTTTATAAAATTATGAGGGGCATGAATAGGATAGGATAAATAGACAAAGTCTTTTCCTTGGGGTCAGGGAGTCCAGAACTAGAGGGCTTAGTTTTAGTTTGAGAGGGGAAAGATATGACAGAGACCTAAGGGGCAACTTTTTCACGCAGAAGGTGATACATGTATGGAATGATCTGTCAGAGGAAGTGGTGGAGGCTGGTACAATTGTACATTTAAGAGGCATTTGGATGGGTAAATGAATAGACAGGGTTCGGAGGGATCTGGGCCAGGTGCTGACAGGTGGGACTAGATTGGGTTGGGATATCTGGTCGGCATGGACAGGTTGGACCGAAGGGTCTGTTTCCATGCTGTACATCTCTATGATTCTATGACTCTATAACTCACTCCGGGCTACCTGTTATTCTGTACATAAACCACCCTGAAACCCTCGATTAGCTTCCAGTCTGTCACTCACTCCGGGTATTTGTTATCCTACACATAATCATCCCGAAACCCCTTGATAAAATTCCAATCTGTAACTGACTTCCATTTTAAAGGGACTCTGTACATTAGCCACCTCAATCCTTTGATTAGATTCCAGTCTGTATCACACTCCTGGGTATCTGTTATTCTCTATATTAACCATCCAATCCAAACAGTGTTAAAATTGTTCAGGGATGTGGAGGTGAGTTGCATTACTCAGAGTTAAATGTGGGGAAATGGGTCTGGATGGGTTGTTCTTCTGAGGGTCAGTGCGGTCTTGTTGGGCTGAAGGGCTTGTTTCCCCATTGTCGGGATTATATGAATCACCTGGAATCCTCTCGATTAGATTCCAACATGTAACTCACTTCCATGTATGTGTGACTCGCATGTTCCAAAAACACCCCAAAACCTTCAATTCTATTCCACTAGATGGAGTTTAACTTAGATAAACACGCGGTGCTGCATTTTGGGAAAGCAAATTTGAGCAGGACTTATACACTTAATGGTCAGGTCCGAGGGAGAGTTACTGAACAAAGAGACTTTGAAGTGCATGTTCGTAGCTCCGTGAAAGTAGAGTGGCAGGTGGGTCAGATAATGAAGGCAGCATTTGGTATGCTTTCCTTTACTGGTCAGAATTTTGAGTATAGATATTGAAAGGTCATGTTGCGGCTGGACTGGATGTTGTTTAGGCCACTGTTGGAATATGGCGTGCAATTCTGGTCTCCATCCTATCGGAAAGATGTTGTGAAACTTGGAAGGGTTCAGAAAAGATTTACAAGGAGGTTGCCAGGGTTAGAGGATTAGCTACTTGTAGCTGAAATCTTCCAAGCCCAGCAACATCCTTGTCAATCTTTTCTGCACACTTTCAAGTTTCACAACATTTTGCCGATAGGAAGGAGACCAGAGTTGCATGCAATATTCCAAGAGTGACCTAACCAATGTCGTGTACAGGGAGAAGCTGAATAGGCTGGGGCTGTTTTCCCTGGAGCGTCAGAGGCTGAGAGGCTTATCGAGGTTTGTAAAATCATGACGGGCATGGATAGGATAAATAGACAAAGTCTTTTCCCTGGGGTCAGGGAGTCCAGAACTAGAGGGCATAGGTTTTGTGTGAGAGGGGAAAGACATGAAAGAGACCTAAGGGACAACTTGTTCTCTCAGAGGGTGATATGTGAACGGGTGTGTCAGGAATACTTTCAGTAAGGGAGAGGGTGGAATTTGTCAAAAGCCAGTTCCATTCATTGATGCTAGCGGAGATAGGAAGTGGAGATAGCTCTTTGAAGGTGATTAAAATGCAATTCCCAGAACCTGTTTACATTGAATGCAGAGAGACAATGTGATATTCCAGTAATGTCTGCCTTACTTTCCAAGCTCCTAATATATGAGAGAAACATAATATACAATTCCTGAAATAGATCAGCTATTGAATTGTAGTTTGCAGCGTTGGATCAGAATCCTGCCTGGCTAGGACTCATCTCAAACTGAAGGGTTTCTCATATTCCACACTGACCTGCTGTGGGTTCATATTGTGTGTTGTCTACAAATGAAAGAAAATAATGCACCTGCAATTGAACCAAGCTCTTTCTGGAACTTTGTGTGTCTGTTGGTTTAAGTATCTTTCAACAGGATTGAAGATAAATGAGACTGTGAGAGATGGGCAGCACTGTAACAAGAATGGCAGTGCATTTTTAAAATATATTAATATCTTCAGTGAAAGGGGAAAACAGAGGAGGATAGTCCTCAAACCAGGACCATAGGGAGTCAGTAAAGTCGTGTTCCATCATGTTAACTTTCTGATGTTCATGTGCAAGATCAGCCAAACCCCCAGACAACAACGTTTCAGAAGTTCTCACCATTTTAACACAAACATGGTATTTTTTCTATTCTTACTGCAAATTACCTTCCAGAATATTCTCCTGCAACTGCTAATGTTTTCAATATAATTTTAAAAACACTGACAGCAAAGTAGATGACATGATGGGATGTAGCAAACTGTTACACTCAGTCCCTTCATGTTGCAATGTAATAATATCCAGTCAGAAACCTGCCCTGGGTCAGGGACAAAACCTCCCTGAGTCTGGAAGTGGGCACTGGGCAGAGGACGGGGATTTCCGTCTGTCACTGAGTTAGTTTGGAAATCTGTGCTGCACATGGACATTTCTCCACAATATATACAGTTTCTATATGTGGGTGTGTGTGATGGAGAGAGTTTAAACTGAGGTTAACTCTACATCTCTGCTTAGGGATTCCCTGTCCTTCAGATATTTGACAGCACACAGAGAGAGAGGGACAGAGAGACAGAGGGACCGAGAGAGAGAGTGGGACAGAGATAAAGAGCGAGAGAGAGGGGGACAGAGAGACAGAGAGAGAGAGAGAGAGAGAGAGAGAGAGAGAGAGAGAGAAAGAGAGAGAGAGGTGGACTGAGAGAGGTACAGAGGGACAGAGAGACGCAGAGAGGGAGAGAGGGCAAGAGTGAGAGGGACAGGGACAGAGAGAGGGAGGAAGACAGAGAGAGAGGGACACACAGAGAGAGGGACAGAGGGATACAGAGAGTGAGGGACAGAGAGAGAGAGAGAGGAACAGAGAGAGTGGGGGACAGAGAAAGAGAGAGAGGTGGACTGAGAGAGGTACAGAGGGACAGAGAGACGCAGAGAGGGAGAGAGGGCAAGAGTGAGAGGGACAGGGACAGAGAGAGGGAGGAAAGGACAGAGAATGAGGGGGACACAGAGAGAGAGGGACAGAGGGATACAGAGAGTGGGGGACAGAGAGAGAGACAGACAGAGAGAGAGGGAGACAAAGATAGAGGGACAGAGCGAGAGAGGGACAGAGAGAGGGGCAGAGAAACAGACAGAGAGGGACAGAGAGAGAGAGAGAGAGGGACAGAGAGAGAGAGAGGAACAGAGAGACAGAGGGAGGGAGAGAGATAGATAGAAGGACAGAGAGAGAGGGACATAGAGAGGGAAAAAGGGACAGAGAGTGAGAGGGACACAGAGAGAGAGGGACAGAGAGAGAGGGGGACAGAGAGAGAGGGACAGAGGGAGAGAGGAACACAGAGAGAGGGGGACAGAGAGAGGGGGACAGAGAGAGAGGGACTGAGAGAGAGAGAGGGACACAATGAGAGAGAGAGGGACAGAGAGAGAGAGGGACATAGAGACACAGAGAAGGACAGTGAGAGAGAGAGGGACTCAGTGAGAGAGAGAGAGGGACATAGAAAGAGAGAGGGGGACAGAGAGACGCAGAGAGAGAGAGGGACAGAGAGACGCAGAGAGAGGGACACAGTGAGAGAGAGGGACACAGAGAGAGAGAGAGGGACAGAGAGACACACAGAGAGGTTCACAGTGAGAGAGGGGACAGAGAGAGAGAGAGAGGGACAGTGAGAGAGAGAGGAACTCAGTGAGAGAGAGGGGGACATAGAAAGAGAGAGGGGGACAGAGAAACAGAGAGAGACAGAGTGAGAGAAGGTCAAAGAAACAGAAGGAGAGAGAGGTAGACAGAGAGAGGGACAGAGAGAGAGAGAGAGAGAGAGACAGAGACACACAGAGAGAGAGAGAGAAGGAGAGCGACAGAGAGACAGGGAGAGGGACAGAGACACAGAGAGGGAGAGAGGGACAGAGAGAGAGAGGGACAGGGACAGAGAGAGGGACAGAGAGAGAGAGGGACAGAGAGACAAAGAGGGACACAGAGAGAGAGGGACAGAGACAATGAGGGACAGAGAGACCGAGGGTCAGAGGGACAGAGAGAGAGAAAGGGACAGAGAGAGAGGGACAGAGAGAGAGAGAGGGACACAAAGAGAGAGAGAGGGACAGAGAGAGACACAGAGAGACAGGGACAGAGAGACAGAGAGAGAGAGGGACAGAGAGAGAGAGAGAGACTCAGTGAGAGAGAGACAGGGGACATAGAAAGAGAGAGGGGGACAGAGAGACACAGAGAGAGAGAGGGACAGATAAAGAGAGGGACAGAGAGACACACAGAGAAAGAAGGACAGAGGGACAGAAAGAGAGAGAGAGAGGTAGACAGAGAGAGGGACTGAGAGACCGAGGGACAGAGAGAGTGAGTGAGAGAGGGACAGAGACATAGAGAGAGAAAGCGAGAGCGACAGAGACACAGAGAAAGAGAGGGACAGAGAGGCAGAGAGGGAGACAGGGATACACACACACACACAAACACACACACACACACACACACGGACATAGAAAGAGAGAGGGGGACAGAGAGACAGACACAGAGAGGGACAGAGAAAGAGAGTGCCAGAGAAACAGAGGGACAGAGAGACAGAGGGACAGAGATACTGAGAGAGAGGGGGACAGAGAGAGAGGGGGGACAGAGATACTGAGAGAGAGGGGGACAGAGAGAGAGGGGGGACAGAGAGACAGAGGGACACAGAAAGAGAGAGGGAGAGCGACTGAGAGAGAGAGAGAGGGACAGAGAGGGAGAGAGGGACAGAGAGAGAGAGAGAGAGGGACAGAGAGAAAGAGCGACAGAGAGAGAGAGCGAGAGGGACAGAGAGACGGGGGAAAGAGAGAGAGGGAGAGAGAAAGACAGGGAGAGACAGAGAGACAGAGAGAGAGAGGGACAGCGAGACAGAGGGACAGAGAGAGAGAGAGAGGGAGGGACAGAGAGAGAGAGGGAGAGGGACAGAGCAACTGGGAAAGATGACACTTTGTTGCCCCAGAATTAACGTCTCAGTGGGCAGCAAGATCCCACAAGGCTCCACTCCTGGGAATTAACATGTCACTCAGACAGAGCCCTCCCACCCAGGGAGCAGACTGACAGACGATGCAAGGTGTCAGAGAGGGCAGGGGTGGGGTCTACTAACCCCTCACCCAGAAAAAATGTGCGCAAGGAATTGGTCAGTATGGAGAGTGAGCAGCCCTCCCAGTCTGGTTGAGACTCTGTGTGTGTGTGTGTGTGTGTGTGTGTCTGTGTGAGTGTGTGTGTATTGTGTGTGTGTGTGTCTGTGTGTGTGTGTGAGTGAGTGTGTGTGAGTGTGTGTGTCTGTGTGTGTATGTGTGAGTGTGTGTGTGTCTGTGTGTGTGAGTGTGTGTGTGTGAGTGTGTGTGCGTCTGTGTGTGGGTGAGAGTGTGTGTGTGTGAGTGTGTGTGCGTCTGTGTGTGGGTGTGAATGTGTGAGTGTGTGTGAGTGTGTGTGTGTCTATGTGTGTGTGTCTGTGTGTGAGTGAGTGTGTGTGTATGTGTGTGCGTGTGTGAGTGTGTGTCTGTGTGTGTGAGTGTGTCTGTGTGTGTATGTGTGAGTGTGTGTGTGTCTGTGTGTGAGTGTGTGCGTGGGTGTGAGTGTGTGTGTGTGAGTGTGTGTGTGTCTGTGTGTGTGTGAGTGTGTGTGTGTCTATGTGTGTGTGAGTGTGCGTGTGTATGTGTGTTTGAGTGTGTGTGTCTGTGTGTGCGTGTCTGTGTGTGTGAGTGTGTGTGTGAGTGTATGTGTGTGTGTGTCTGTGTGTGTGTGAGTGTGTGTTTTTGAGTGTGTGTGTGTGAGTGTGTGAGTGTGTGTGTGTGAGTGTGTGTGTGTGTGAGAGTGTGTGTGTGTGTGTGTGTGTGTGAGTGTATGTGTGTATGTGTATAGTTTGATGTTGCTGTGAGGTTATGAAATACATTGGGGATGGGGAAGGGGGCGGTGGGATTGTGTTTAAACTGGGATCCTGTGTGTAATTTTGCATCACACGGCTCTCGCTCCCCCGGCCCACCACCAACTCTCTTTTATCCCGAGGAACTTTTGTTGGGAAAGCAGGAAAGTGAAGATCCAAAATGCCTGTGGGCCAGGAAAGTCTTGGACAAGAACCACCTCCAGAGTTGGGGAGGGGAGGAGCACAGGCCTGAGGCCTGTTGGCCAGGCTGCAGCCCGTGGGGCCCAGGGGAGTGGGTGGGCGTCTGTTTCTTCCCCCGAGGTTTCATCTCCTCTGGGGGTGGGGGTGGGGTGGGGGTGGGAGCCTGGTTTGTTGGGGCCTCTGGTTACCTTGGCCCTGTCAGATCATGGGTTTGAAGTCGGAGGTTAAAGTAACTGGGGCACTGGTGACACAAACAGATGAAACCCCCAGGATCTGGGAGATGGGAATCCCTCAGGATGGAACTCTAACCCAAAATATCTGACCCTCTGGAAAGAATTGTCACACTCTCAGAGGAAAGTGGGTTATAGAGAGGGCAGGATGATCGAATTGGACACGGAGAGAAAGAGAGTGAGAGAAAGAAATGGAGAATGTTGAGAGCAAGAGAAACAGGAGAGAGAGGGGGTGGGCAGTGTGAGATTGTGAAATAGCTGCAATATTTGACTCTGGGGTGACAGGAAATAATTAAACTGGAAATAAAAACGATCAGATTATTGAGCTGCTGCAGCACTGTCACTTGTGGGATCTAGCTGTGCGTCAATTGCCCTAATGCCATCGTTGCTGGCAGTGAGTGGTTTTAATCAGCTTACCCATCATTTCAAAAACATTTCAACATGAAAACCCAACTCACCACCCGACTGTTTGTGTTTGGATGTTGCTGAGAAATTGTCTGTCTCACTGAGAGGGAAAAACCTGGGATCTTGCTTGTACTATCTCCCTGTGAAAGATTTTCCTGCTCAGCCTTCCCACTAATGCTGCCTCTTTCCTCTCAAAGGAATCTTCCTGGCCACTTGAGGATTTGAAAAGTGTATGTTTGGGAGCAGGAAACCTTCAAACAAGAGCTTCCTGCAGAGAGGGAACACAATCCTGAGGCCTGTTGGACAGGCTGCAGCCTGTTGGGCCCAGGTGAGTTTTGTCTGTGTATTACCCCGAGGTTTAATCTCCACTCTCGGGGTGAGGGGGGGTGGGGGGGGCTGGCTTTTACCGGGACGTCTGGTTAACCGGGTCCTGTCAGATTGTGGCCTTCTCATTTTTGAACAGGATTGAAGCCTGGGGCTAATGTAACTGGGGCCTTTGGATTTGACACAAATACGTCAACCTTTGACCAGCATCACTCCCGATGTGTGTGGGGTTAGATTGCTGCTTGTGGGATCTGGCTGTCCGTACGTGTTTATTAATGTTTCTAGCCTCTGGTCAACTGCTCTGCAGTGATGACGGTGTATTTCAATGTCACTGTGATGGTCAGCAATTCATTCAGTCTGCAAGAATTAAACTGAACCAGGGTCACGTGGGATGTTGGGGAAGGCAGAGAGCTGTGGGATCTTGCTGTGCTTTTGGCGCTACTGTTGTATTTTATTTCAAATTGATTTGTTTTTATTTCTCAGTGTGTTCCCCCCACACCCACCGGCTCCCCCTAACCCTGGGGGTAAGGAGGAGATTGGATCCAGGAGCTGAAGCTCGGTACGATGCAGAGACAGAGAGAATTAAATCACTTCTCCTGCGAGGAATCATGAGGCAGACACAGAGAGAGAATAATCAGAACCTGTCCTGTCTTCTTGTCGTTCATTTACGCACACAATCACACACACGGGGAAAAGAATGGTAGGGTTCAGGCTGTCTCTGGGATTTTTACCACAAGTGGGTATGTTCTGGTCTGTACTGGGGGAGACGAAGAGGGGGAAAGATGGAGGGGGAGCTGCTGCACAGTCTGATCCCACAGATGTCACTGCCTCCCTCTCACTCCAGCTCCAGCGACAGAGGGAGGGGTGGAGGGAGAATGGGGGTGTGAAGAGGACGGGAAAGACAGAGGGAGACAGAGGGAGACAGAGGGAGACAGAGGGAAGTGAAAGAGAGCGCTGACTGTCCCGTTGGAAGGTTCATTGGTTTTAAATGGATTTGAGGCCAGGGGTTAAAGGAACAGGGGCCTTGGGATTGGAACAAACTGGTTACACCCCCAAGCTCTGGGAGGAAGGACTCCCGCAGGAGGGAATGAATACCTTAACTCTCCAAAGCCCCATTCTAATGTCAGAGTCATGTGCATCGGCCAGGGGGATAAAATGTGAGAAATCTGAGAGACAGAGAAAGATCTTCAAGGTGGAGACAGCGAGAGGGGGGAACACAGGAAGAGATTTCAGAGATATTGGAAGAGAGGGGAGGAACGAAGTATCTCAGAGATGGAGAGAGTAAGGGGGAAACAGAGAGAGAGAGGGAAGAGAGATCAGAGATGGAGACAGCGAGAGGGGGAACACACACACACACACACACACACACACACAGAGAGAGAAAACAGTGAGGGATCTCAGATGGAGATAACACAAGACGGGGATCAGAGAGTGCAGGGCACAGAGAAGGAAGGGGGAAATGTTTGGAAGTTGTTTAACGAGAGGATTGCTCCCTCTTGTCCAGGAGACAGAATCAAACCCTTAACCAGCATCAGGGACACACACGATCTGTCTGCACTCTCCCCTCTCTCCCCCTCTTCCTCCCTCTCGCCCTCACCTCACTTCCTCTCCTTTCTCGCCCTCCCCTGCATTCCTCCTCGTCTCGTCCTCTCCCTTCTTCTCGCCCTCTCCTCCCCTCTCTCGCCCTCCCCTACCTCCCCTCTCTGGGCCTCTCCCTCCCTCTCGCACTCCTCACCCTCCCTGCACTCTCTCGTCCTCCCCTCCTTCCCTCCCCCTCTCACCCTCTACCTCCCTATCACCCTCGCCTCCCTCTCTCCACTCTGTCGCCCTCTCCCCTCTCTCAATCCCCTTCTTCTCTCCCCTCTCTCGCCCTCCACCCACTCTCGCCCTCCCCTCTCACAATCTCTCACTCCCTCTCGCCCTTCTATCTCTCGCCCACCCATCTTCCACCATCCTCTCTCTCGCCCTCCTCTCTCTCACACTCCCCTTTCTCTCGCCCTCTCCTCTCTCACACTCGCCCCTTTCTCGCCCTCCCTCTCCTTCTCTCGCCTTCTCCATCTTCTCTCTCCGCATCCCTTCCTCCCCTCTCTCACCCTCCCCTTTCTCACCCTCACCCCTCTTTCGCCCTTCTCTCCCACCTGCACCTCTCTTGCCGTCTCCCTCTCTCTCATCCTCCCCTCCCTCTCGCATTCCCCTCCCTCTCTCCTCTCCCTCACCCACTCCCCTCTCACACTCTCCTCCCTCCATCCACTCTCTTGCCCTCCCCTCTCTTGCCCTCTCATTCTCTCTCGCCCACCCCTCCCTCCCTTCTCTCTCTCTCGCCCTCCCCTCTCTCGCCCTATCCCCTTCCTCTTCTGTCTCGTCCTCCCTCTCTCAACCTCACCCCTCTCTTGCCCACCTCTCCAACCCTCCTCTCTCTTGCCTTCTCGACCACGCCTCCTTCTGTCCATCCCCTCTCTCACCCACCCCCACTCGCCCTCGCCTCTCTTCCTCACCCACTCTCTCTCGCTCTCCCTCTCTCGCCCTCTCCCTCCCTCCCACCCTCACCTCCCTTCTTCCCATCTCTCGCCCTCCCCTCACTCACACCCTCCCCTCTATTGCCCTCTCCCTATCTCTCTCCCTCCAATCAGTCCCTACCCTCTCTCGTCCTCCCCTCTCTCGCGCTCTCCCTCCCTCTCGCCATCATCTGACTCCCTCCCCTCTCTTGCACTCCCCTTTCTCATCCTCACCCCTCTCTCACACTCCCCTGCATTCCTCCCCTCTCTTGTCCTCTCCCTTCCTCTCGCTCTCCCCTCTTTCCTTCCTCTCTGTCTCTCTCCCCTCCCTCACCCTCTCCCGTCATCTCTCCCTCCCCTCCCTCACTCTCTGGGCCTGTCCCTTCCTCTCGCTCTCCCCTCCCTCCCTCCACTCTGTCGTCCTCCCCTCCCTCCTTCCCTTCTCTCACCCTCTACCTCCCTATCACCCTCACCTTCCTCTCTCCCCTCTGTCACCCTCACCCCTCTCTCGCCCTCCCTTTCCACCCTCCCCTCTTTCACACGCCTCTCTTGCCTTCCCCTCCCTCTCTCGCCACTCTCTCACCATCCCGTCTCTCTCTCTCTCCCCTTCCCTCACGCCCTCACCTCCCTCCATCCCCTCTCTCACCCTCCCCTCTCTCTCACCCTCCCCTCTCTCACCATCGCCCTTCTCTTACCCTCCTTTCCCTCCATTCCCTCTCTCGCGCTCTTCCTCCCTCTCTCCCTCATCTCACTCCTTCCCCTCACTCACCCTCCCCTCTCTCACCCTCTCCCTTCCTGTCACCCTCACCTCCCTCGTCACTCTAGCCCTCTCCTCCCTCCCTACCCTCACTCTGTCCCTTTGCTCCCCTCCCCTCTCTCGCAATCTCCCTCTCTTGCCCTCCCCTCTCTCGCCCTCCGCTCTCTCGCCCTCTCCTCTCTCGCCCATCCCTCCCCACTGTCCCCCACTCCCCTCTCTCGCCGTCTCCCTCCCTTTAGCCCTCGACCTCCCTCTCGCCCACTCCTGGCTCCCTCTCCTCTCTCACCCTCCTCTCTCCCGCCCTCCTCCTATCTCACTTTTCCCTCTCGCCCTACCGTCTCTCGCCCTCCCCTCTCTCACCCACCCCCTCTCGCGCTCCCCTCTCTCTCACCCTCCCGTCTCTCGCCCTCCCCTCTCTTGCCCTCCTCCTCTCTCGCACTCACCTCTCTCACCCTACAGTCTCTCGCCCTCCCCTCTCTCACCCACCCCTCTCTCGCGCTCCCCTCTCTCTCATCCTCCCCTCTCTCGACCTCCCCTCTCCCACCCTCCACTCTCTCGCCTTCCCCTCTCTCTCGCCCTCCTCTACTCTCGCACTCCTCCTCTCTCACGCTCCTCTCTCTCACCCTCGCCCTTCCGTTTCTCGTCATCCCCTTTCTCAAACTCGCTGCTCCCTCCCCTCTCTCACCCTCCTCTCCCCACTTCCCTCTCTCGCCCTCTTCCTCCCTCTCGCCCTCCCCTCCCGCCCTTCCCTCTCCCCCTCTCTCACACTTCCCTCTCTCGCCTTCCCCTCTCTCAACCTCTCCTCCCTCTCTTCTTCCCCTCCCTCCCTCCAATCTCTCGCCCTCCCCTCTCTCGCACTCCCCTCCCTCCTTCTCCTCTCTCACCCTCTCACTCCTTCTCACCCTCCCCTCACTCCCCTCCCTCACCCTCCCCTCTCGCGCCCTCCCCTCCCTCTCTTCATCCCCTCCCTCACCCTCCCCTCTCTCGCCCTCTGCTCCCTCTCTTCATCCCCTCCTTCGCTCCCCCTTTCTCACTCTCCCTTCCCTCTCTCGCCCTCTCTCTCCGTCACGCCCTCCCCGTCTTCCCTCCTCTCCCTTGCCATCCCTTCTCGCCCTACCCTCTCTCGCCCTCTCCTGCCTCCCTCCCTTCTCTTGCCTTCCCCTCTCTCGCCCTTCCTCCTTGCCCTCCACTATCTCGCACTCACCCTCTCTTGCCCTCCCCCTCCCTCTCTCCCTCCCACCCTCACTCCCCTCTGTTGTCCTACCCTCTCTCACCCTATCTCTCACTTTGTCCCCTCTTCTCCCTGCTCCTTCACTATCTCCACCTTCTCTCACTGTCAACCGCCCATAGTCGGTGTCTCTCTTTCTGCCCTCGTCCCTCTGTTTCACTCTGACTGAATCTCTCTACCTCCTGTCCCTCCCTCCCTCTCTCTCAGACACACTCTTTCTCCCTGCTCCTTCCCTCTCCCTCTGACACAGAGACTGGAGGTGGGGTGTGGTTGGTCGTGAGGCTGCGTGTGGTAAGGGTAGGGGGTAGAGATGGGGTAGAGATGGATCAGCTGGAGGGAGGCAGAGACAGGCAGGACAGCGATTGTGAGGGTGAGGGGAAAGTAAAGAGTGAAGGCAGGTGGAAAAACCGGGATGGGGCGGTTGGTGTGAGAGGGCGAACGAGGGAGAGTGAAAGGGGGAGGTTGTGAGAATGAGTGAGTGTGCAGGGAGAGAGAGGGAGAAATGTGGAGTAAGAGTGGGGGATGTGAATTGGGGAGGCCAGGTTGGAAAGGGGGTGGGGAGGAGATAGAGCTCCTGAGCTCAGAGCACGATGCCCTCCCCTTCCCTGAGGACCAGGACTTGGGGCTGAGTCTGTCTCTCTCCAGCTCAGCTTCTCCAACACAAAGACACACAACAACATCGGTCACTCTGCTGCTCAGCACGCTTTAATCCACATTTTTATGGGTTACAAATGGAAGTGATGGATACAGTCAGTGGGATGGTGCCTTTTCTCACTGGCCCCTGAGTTGTGAGAAACATTGAAATGTTTTCCTGTAACCCCCCTGTGGGATAAGGATGGACAAACCAGCACTACCCCCAGTCTGTTACCGTAGCAACAGTCTGCTCCATCGCTGAAACACTGAACTGAAATGAGAAAATCCCGGGTGGATTGATTAATGAGGGAATTTGATGGATAGATGGATTTGGGTGAAGGGATATTTCAGCACATTCTTCAGCTGCTGCCTGAACTTAGTCTGGGTCACGGCATAAATAGCGGTGTTTGTGCAGCAACTGAGGAGCTGCAGCATGAAGCCCAATTCCTGCACAAAGGAATTGAGATACACAGACTGATACCCAATCTTCCACATCCGGAACCATATGGAATACAGCATTAACATTGACCATAACAGGATGAAATTGGCCGAGATCACAAACAGTAAAATGATGGATTTTTTTCGGTTTCTCATTTCTGTGTCAGACTGAGCGTCCCCATTGGTGTGAGCGTGGAGTCTCCTGCGGGCTCTGCTGGTCACTAAAATGTGTCTGACAGTGAGGACATTGAGCAGCAGAATCAGGAGAAATGCGACACACGGGGTTAGAATGTGGTGGAGGAACTCGATTGTGGCCCAGACACTGGACAATTGAACAGCGTCTGTTACAACACAAAACCAGGGGAAGTTCAACAGCAAATACCGAGCCGTGAGCATAAAATACCAGGAAATGTTCTTGAAACAGCTCAGCACAGTCACTGCTCCAAGAACCACAGCCGCCGTTTTCTCACTGCAATATTTACTTTTCAGCTTCTGGCAACAAATGGCCACAAACCGATCAAAGGTGAAAGTGACGGTGAACCAGACAGAGCAGTCAGTGGCTGCATAAAGCAGGACGGCGTGGATATTACACACGGGGACGGAGTACAGGAAATAAAAGTGTTCCCGATAAACAATGGGAATGTGTCTCAGGATCAGGTCGACGATAATGACCAGGAGATCCGCCGCTGCCATGGCCCCCAGGTAACGTCTGACACATGGAGACAATCCACAATCTTTATAAAGCAGGACGTAGATGGTCACTACGTTAACTGTGAGGAAGGAAAACAAACCCATTATCCATCAGCCTGGAGGCAAAGGGACCCGTTTGATCGGGGACCCAGTGAGATTTTCAAATGTGTCCCTGTATTCAGGAATTTATTAAAATAATAGGAGCTGGAATAACAAATGGGAAGGTCGGAATTACTGACAAAAATGTGACATAAACCACAAGAAACTCTCCCTCCCCAAACACACAGAGACACATCCATAAGGACAGATGGTTTCTAGAACATTCCCAAACACTCGATTACTCGAGAGCAGACACAGATCACTCCTTCCCAGTTCCTAATACGGAGGGTGGAAACGTTGCTGTCCTGAAGGATTCTGTCCCAGTTTCCTGAAGACAAACGGAGTTTGGGAATTTCTGTATTTTGGTCTAAATTGTGGTCTATCCTGCGTCGTGGAGAAATGTAAACGCAGGGAAAACGTATTCACCTCTTTAACTGCCTGAGGGACCTTCTCCCTGGAACGGGATCTCTTCCCTTGGGATCTTATCGTTTGTTCAATTCACTGACGTCCGGCTGTTCACAAACAAACAATGTCAGGGACAGAATGTTCCGGGGAATATCAGTTATAGAATGTCGGGGACAGAACGTTCTGTGTAATGTCAATTATAGAATGTCGGGGACAGAACATTCCGGGGAATGTCGGTTATAGAATGTCGAGGACAGAACGTTCCGGGGAACACCTTGACCTGTCCATGTCCTTCCCCTCCATCCACCCCATTCACCCCACCCTCCTCTCCGACCTATCACCTCTCCCCCACCTCCATCTCCCTATCACATTCCCAGCTCCATTCCCCCCAGCCCCAGACCCAGACCCAGCCCTTGCCACAGCCCCAGTTCATGCCTAGCCCCCTCCCATTTATCTCTCAGCTTCCCGGCCCACAAGCCTCATTCCTGATGAAGGGTTTATTCTCCTGCTCCTCGGATGCTGCCTGACCTGCTGTGTTTTTCCAGCACCACACTCCCAGTCAGAAAACAATCCAACACCGTCATTCTCACAGGATCAGGCCTGATGGGTAATTTAGATTAGATTACTTACAGTGTGGAAACAGGCCCTTCAGCCCAACAAGTCCATACCGACCCGCCGAAGAGCAACCCACCCAGACTCATTCCCCTACATTTACCCCTTCACCTAACACGACGGGCAATTTAGCATGGCCAATTCACCTAACCTGCACATCTTTGGACTGTGGGAGGAAACCGGAGCACCCGGAGGAAACTCACGCAGACACAGGGAGAATTGTGCAAACTCCACACAGTCAGTCACCTGAGGCAGGAATTGAATCCGGGTCTCTGGCGCAGTGAGGCAGCAGTGCAGGATAGACCCACCAGTGGTGGGGATACCCTGGGATATATTCAGGGAAGGAGTTACCCTGCAATTCCACAACATTGATTCCAGAACCCAGGAAATCTCATGGTAGCAGATCATGGTCAAGTTAATCGCCTGAGGATGGTCATCTCCTGCCCCCCCACCCCTCCCCTCGGTGATAACTCAGTTCCCCTTGATGTTGGAAACAAATCAGAGGAAGCACTGAGGGTGATATGGGCACAGAGCATCCTTTGTGTGTGGGACTTCAATGGCCATCACCCGGAGTATCCCCACGGGTTCCCCGCTGACTGACCAGGGACAGGCTTCATTACACAACAGCCAGTCTGGGGGAAACATTCTCAACAAACTCCTTGTCCCAGAGGGCTCTGTCCCTGACAGTATCTGTTGGAGCAGCCAGCACACAGTCCTGGGGAGGGACAGTCTCAGCCTCATATTTGACATACTCAACATTAGTGTGTTCCTGGAAAAGCACAGCAGGTCAGCAGCATCCGAGGAGCAGGAAAATCACCATTTCAGGCAGCAGACCTTCATCACGAATGAGGCTGAGAGCCTCCGGGATGGAGAGATAAATCATATTAGGCGTACTGATCACTGTGTTATGTGGCACTCCCTCCAGTGAAGTAGAACATACTTCTAAAGGACCGAGCACATGGAAGCTGGCCATCCATGAGGGACTGTGGGCTAGCAACAGCTGCAGCATCAATGGCCTTCCCTCCATCATAAAGTCAGAAGTGGCCGATTCACTGATGGTTTCAAAATATTCAGCACCATTCACAACTGCACCGTTACTGAGGCAGGCTATTCAGCCCATCAGGAGTTTTAAACA
This sequence comes from Hemiscyllium ocellatum, assembly GCF_020745735.1. Taxonomy (NCBI): domain Eukaryota; kingdom Metazoa; phylum Chordata; class Chondrichthyes; order Orectolobiformes; family Hemiscylliidae; genus Hemiscyllium; species Hemiscyllium ocellatum. The sequence continues at coordinate 2,826,185 of NW_026869294.1, read as the reverse complement.
GGAACAGAATGAGGCCATTCAGCCATTGGAAGCTGTTACTCAGCGATTGGAGCTTTAATCTCTCATACCTGTGACACAGGAAATGGAAGGGTACATTCAGAATTTCAAACCTGCGACACAGGAACACAGGGAGTAGTGTAGACCACAGCAGTGCATTGATCTATAACCCCGGTCGAGATATCTGTCCAGCACCGGGAGCTGTGGAGACCACAGCAGTGCACTAATGTGTAAACCTGACAGAAATATCCACCCAGTATGTGGAGCTGCACGGACTACACCATTGCATTATCTATGACCCTCAACCAGACAGTCTGACCAGCACAGAGACCTGTGCAGGGATTACCCGTGAATTAATCTGAAACCCAGGAGCAGTTACCCTCCCAGCATGTAGGACTGTGTATACCACCCCACTGCATTGATCTGTAACCCAGGAGCAGTTACCCTCCCAGCAAGTAGGGCTGTGTACACCACCCCAGTGCATTGATCTGTAACCAAGGAGCAGTTACCCTCCCATCATGTAGGACTGTTTACCCCACCCCAGTGCATTGATCTGTAACCCAGGAGCAGTTACCCTCCCAGCATGTAAGACTGTGTACCCCACCCCAGTGCATTGATCTGTAACCCAGGAGCAGTTACCCTCCCAGCATGTAAGACTGTGTACCCCACCCCAGTGCATTGATCTGTAACCCAGAAGCAGTTTCCCTCCTAGCATGTAAGACTGTGTACCCCACCCCAGTGCATTGATCTGTAACCCAGGAGCAGTTACCCTCCCATCATGTAGGACTGTGTACACCACCCCAGTGCATTGATCTGTAAACCAGAAGCAGTTACCCTCCCAGCATGTAGGGCTATGTACACCACCCCAGTGCATTGATCTGTAACCCAGGAGCAGTTACATTCTCCGCATGTAGGAGTGTGTACCCCACCCCAGTGCAATGATCTGTAACCCAGGAGCAGTTACCTTCCCAGCATTCAGGTCTGTGTACACCACCCCAGTGCATTGCTTAGTTACACTGTGCTAGATCCCTGCCCATTGTGGGGAAACTTGCTTCCCATGCTCGAAGTGACAGGACGTACAGCTCCCACCCATTTACAGCTCCATATCTCCATTGTACCATGACAAGGGGGTGCTGTGGATGTGAACATCACTGACAGAGAGAGACAGAGATGGAGGGGGAATCAGTTTAAATATCTCCACATGGGAGAGGTTTGGGGTATAGACAGAGAGGTAGAGACTGAGAGACAGTGTCATGGAAGGATGTGTTGCCAGGTTTCAGAATGCTGAAATGTAGACACTTCGATAGCATCCTGTAACATGAGCCAGTCTTCCCAGGAAAGATGGGGAAAAGGAAGATGGTGTGAAGTCAAGATAAGCATTTTTTTTTCTGCGGGTTTGTAACTGGAATTGGTTTCAACAGAATCTATGACTCATTGGGCAGATTCTGACAATAATTTATCTTTGTTAGATTTTCCTTGAGTGTGACAGAGGGATCATCCACACGAGGCTGAGCTAGTTTCCTGGTATTATCTTATCGAACTCACCTCATTAACTACCCAGCCCACCCCATGGTGTCCCTCTCATTCAATACTAGCCTGATTCTCCCACCCATCATGGCTGAAGGTACTCACCACCGCCCGAGTGCCCCTGGATATTCGGTGACCCCTGACACTGGTGTCATCTTTAAACTGCGAATGGGCACACGGTTGAGCTTTCTCAGCTTGGAGCTGCCTTGCACAGTTTGCCCCGAGCATGGCAGATAAGGGGCAATTACACCACGGTTTGTCGACAGGGACACGGAGGTCCTGGTGGATGGGCTAGTACAGAGGGGGACCATTCTCTTCCCAGAGGGAGCCACACTACCAGACACATGGTCTGAGCTCACCACCCAGCTCAGTGCAGTATCTGCGATCTGAAGAAATGTCCAGCAATACAGGACAAGCATCAATAACCTTCCCCGCTCTGTCAGGATAAGGGTCACCGTACTCTCTCTGCCCCCTCACACTCACTGTATGTCTGTTATGGCACCCACCCCCGAACAAGGCTCATGCTCCACCACTCTCACTGCTGCATGCAGCATCTTCCCTCTCTCTGTCCCTCCCCCGCCCCTCCACTTTACTCCCCTCCGCTAATAACACTGCATGGATACAGCACTGTGGAATCACTCCCTCTGGACCCCTCACCATGACCCCGTCCCCCACCTACACCAGCACTAACAGCAGGGCCACCCACTCCCACCCTCTCTCCCTCGCTTTCTCCCATTCCAGGAGAAACAGCCTGGAATAGGACAGAAAGGGCCAAGCCGGGAGTGCCCGATAACCTTTCCCTCACCCCCCTCACCTCCCCCCCCCACGTGGGGAGCACCTTGTAGAGCCGGAGAGGGCAGGGACACCTCGTGTGGGGATTCTGAAACATCCACGTCCCACTGACTGAGTAAGGAGCAATGTTCATTGAAGGGCAATTCTCACTTTAAACCCACTGACAGCTCCGTTCCCCCCCCCCCCCCCGGTACAACTTAGAAACTGTGGCCCTGGTGCCATCTCCCTTTTGTGTAGAGCTGGTACAAATGGAATCCCCACGGTCTCGGTGGGCAGGAGGATGGGCTCACATCACATCATCACCACCACCTCCCAGGAAGGGAGCACCGAGACTCCCTCCTACACCTCCCCCTGTAAACAGCTGAGATACTGAAACTAATCTGTGATAGTTACTGCTCTCCCCACTTGTCCTGATATCTTCAATAATCTGTGCTCATATACACCCAGCGCTCTCTGCTCGTGCACCCCCAATATAATGTTACGGCCTGTATTAAACTGCCTTTCAATGTCCTTTCTACCACAGTACATCGCCTCACACTGCTCTGCATTGATCCCCATCTGCCTTACACCTGAACACTACACTAAGGTATCACTGGCGTGTTAGGAGTTCCACACTGTCCTTCATAGACCTTACAATTCTTGCAGGTTTGGTACCATTTACAAACATTAAGATTGTCATAGTGTCACAATCCCCATGAAACAACTGAAGTCCTGCCCCACACACAGGAGTGTGAGCAAGTGAAATACTGATATATTCCCACAGACAGAGTCGAATAATGACATGCTGTCAATGGAGCAACAAAAATCCTGACACATACGAGACAGAGTAGATGAAATATTAACTAACCACAGAGCAAGAGAAATCTGGATAGGTTCCACTTATCTATATTCATCAGGGAATAATGTGATGAAGTTGAAAGTGTGTACTGTACCTTTAAGAGAGAGTGAATGCTGTTCTGAACTGAAAGCTTAGAAATACCTGTGTATATGAGAGGATGGCAGACCAAGAAACAGTATATTGTTGTAGAGTTGGAGTCGGGTAATAAGCAGTTAAGAGAAAGGGGCTCTCAGAGTTGTGAATAGTTGATGTAAAATGTTCACTTTCAGAGTTAAAAAATAAATTGATGTTTTTATTTAATCAGTGGAATTTGGCAGATCTGTTACTCATATTTTAAAAGTTTATGAGGCAAATTGAGCATTTCTTTATGTTTCAGTTAACTTATCAGATGAGCTTCACGCTGTGCCCTAACAATTACTGTGTGTGTATCTCTCTGTGGGGTAGGTCTGGCAGTCTCATTGGTGCTTAAAGTGATGCAATGCCACCCTCTGTTGGCCTCCACACAGGCATTGGCAGAGAGTGAAAACCAACAGGGATTCATTCAGAGAGGGGGAGGGAGAGGACAGCAGCTCACAGCACCATCCAAACTGATGTCTTATCCATGTACTGATCTAAATGTCCTTTAAACGTTGTAACTGTCCCTGTTTTCACCACTTCCTCAGGAAGTTCATTCCACACGCAAACCAGATTCTGTCTAATATAATTACGTCTCATCACCTTTGTAAATCTTTTACCGCGCACCTTAAAATATCCCTCAGTTTTGAATCCCCAACTCTCGGGAAAAGACATCAGCCCTTCAGCTTATCTGTAACCCTCATTATTTTATAAACCTCTGTAAAGTTGCCCCTTAATCTCATACTGTCCAGTGAAAAAAGTCCCAGCCGATCCGGCCTCTCCTTGTAGCTCAACACCTCCATCCCCAACAACATCCAGGTTAATCTCTTCTGAACCCTCTCCAGCTTAATAATATCAAGGTCAGTAATATCAAAGTGAATAGTCGACGTGTATTCTAAGGGTCTAGGGAGTTCAAAACTAGAGGACATAGTTGTAAGGTAAGAGGGGAAAAATTTGAAATTGACCCAAGGGCAGCTTATTCACCCAGAGGCTGGTGTGCCTATGGAATGAGGGGCAGGATGACCTGGCTGGACACAGTATTCCAGAAGAGGTCTCACCAATGTCCTGTACAACCACAACATGACGTCCCAATTCCGATACTCAAAGGTCTGACCAATGAAGACAAGTGTGTTATACACCTTCTTAACCACATTATCTATATGAGATGCAAATTTTAAAGAACTATACCTGACGGCCTAGATCTCTGTTCTACAACACTGCAAAGGCCCGACATTTAATTGTATAAGTCCTACTCTTGTTGGATTTACCAAATCCAATACCTCGCATTAATCCAAACTAAACTCCATCTGCCACCCCTCAGCCTAGTGTGTGATATTACCAAAACTCACCTTCCCCGTTTAATTTTAATTTTAGTTGATGTGAAATGTTCACTTTAAATAAATTGATGTTTATATTTAAACAGTGGAATTTGGCAGATATGTCACTCATATTTTAACAGTTTACGAGGTGAATTGAGCATTTCTTTATGTTTCATTTAAGTTACCAGATGAGCTTCACGCCGTGCCCTAACCATTCCCACGTGTGTATCTGTGTGTCTCTGTGTGGGGCAGGTCTGGCAGTCTCTGTGGTGCTTAAAGTGATGCAATGCCACCCTCTGCTGGCCTCCACCCGTCACTGCACAGGCATTGGTAGAGGGTGAAAACCAACAGGGATTCACTCAGAGAGGGAGAGACAGCTGCTCACAGCACCATCCAAACTGATATCTTCCCCATGTACTGATCTAAATGTCCTTTAAACATTGTAACTGTCCCTGCTTTCACCACTTCCTCAGGAAGTTCATTCCACACACAAGCCAGATTCTGTCTAAAATATTTACCTCTCATGACTTTTGTAAATCATTTTCCTTGCACCTTAAAATATCCCTCAGTTTTGAATCCTTCAGCTTATCTGTACCCCTCACTATTTTATAAATCTCTACAAAGTTACCCCTTAATCTCATGCTCTCCAGTGGAAAAAGTCCCAGCCTACCCGGCCTCTCCTTATAGCTCAATCCCTCCTTTCCCAGCAACATCCAGGTTAATCTCTTCTGAACCCTCTCCAGCTTAATAATATCAAGGTCAATAATGTCAAAGAGAATAGGGTCTTAGGGTACAGGAGTCCAAAATTAGAGGACATAGGCTTAAGGTGAGAGGATAACATTTAAAATTGAACTAAGGGCAGGTTTATCATCCAGAAGGTGGTGTGCTGATGGAATGAGCGGGCAGGACGACCTGGCTGGACACAGTATTCCAGAAGAGGCCTCATGAATGTCCTGTACAACCTCAACATGACGTCCCAATTCTGATACTCAAAGGTCTGACCAATGAAGACAAATGTGTTAACCACCTTCTTAACCACACTATCAATACGAGATGCAAATTTTAAACAATTATACCTGACGACCTTAGTCTCTGTCCTACAACACTGCCAAAGACCCTACGTTTTATTGTATAGATCCTACTGGTGTTTGATTTACCAAATCCAATACCTCGCATTAATCCAAACTAAACTCCACCTACCACCCCTCAGCCCAGTGTGTAATATTACAGTCATCTCACCCTCCCCCTTCAATTTTAAAATGCCCACCCCTCTCCAGGAGGCCTGCACACTCCGGCCTTGATTTTCACAAAGACCCTGAGCTTGGTTTGCCTTGTGTGGTTAGAGGGAGGAGGGACGGATTGCAGACACAGTCAGTGGGGAGGAGAGGCTGGACAGTAATCAGCGGCCTGGTATCATTTCATGGTTTTAGGCAAAGGCCAGACACACGTGAGAGTTGGGTTGTACTGATCGGTGTTTGGGGACCAGAAATTAAGCTCTTCCTTAGTCTTTGGTGTTCAGTAATAAGTATCTATTTGAGACCCGACATTGGGCAGAGTGTGTCTGCAGGATTTCTTTCCTTAATATTGCAGACTACAGATAATAGTGATTAATCAATGGCATAGCACGTACATTCAATATCCTACAGTTGAGACAATTGCCTTGCATTTGTTTAATAATACAAAGTGTTGTGTTGTAGCTCAGTAATTTTTTTAGATTAGATTAGATTCGATTTACAGTGTGGAAACAGGCCCTTCGGCCCAACAAGTCCACACCGACCCGCCGAAGCGCAACCCACCCATACCCCTACATTTACCCCTTACCTAACACTATGGGCAATTTAGCTTGGCCAATTCACCTGACCCGCACATCTTTGGACTGTGGGAGGAAACCGGAGCACCCGGAAGAAACCCACGCAGACACGGGGAGAACGTGCAAACTCCACACAGTCAGTCGCCTGAGTCGGGAATTGAACCCGGGTCTACAGGCGCTGTGAGGCAGCAGTGCTAACCACTGTGCCACCGTGCCGCCCACTCAATGGTAACCTGATTATAATAAATCCACACTGAGCTGAAAGTGGGCACTAAAATATGACCCAAAATCTGGGAATGGTAGTATAGTGGGTAGTTTCCCTGTCTCTGATGCAGAACTTTGGATTTGATTCCAATTCGTGAACGTGTGTGATAGTGTTCCTAGCTCTGGACTCTAAGGCCTGGATTCATGTCCTGCCTGTTGCAAATGTATGTCACAACATGACAGAACAGGCTGATGAACAAACACACAGGAGAATAATGTTACAGCTTTATGGGTATTGCCGAGTGGTGCTCGTGTCCCTACCTCTGGGCGCAAAGGTCTAGGTGTAAAGCCCACAGAAGTGTCTCATGGTCCATCTGAACAAACTGAATAAAATGGATTTAGAATTGTGACCTGATGGAGAAGGAAGAGGTGTCAGTATTGCATTTTAGAATGTAGGCCGATGGGATGCCTGAAAGTACAGCTATTCATGTTGATTGGAGTCACATTTCACAGCAGTAAAGGTTTATAAAATCAGAACGGTCATGGATAGGGTGAGTGTTCAGGGTTTTTCCCCAGGAAAGCAGAGTCCAAAACTCGAGGACATTGTTTGAAAGTGAGAGGGAAAAGGTTTTGATGAGGCCTAAAGGGCACCATTTCATGCAGAGAGTGGTGTGTGTATGGAATGAGCTGCCAGAGGATGTAAAAGGCATCTGGATGCTGACAGACCTGCTGAGCTTTTCCAGCAATTTCTGCATTTGTTAAAAAATGCATTCATTTTAACGCAGGTATTCTGAATAAATTAAATATTTTATTTTTTTAATGACGCAGGGCCATGTAAACATATTTCAAATCAGTCGAGACCATTTTCTGCTTAGGGTATAGCTCTGTGTATGACAGCAGCAATGATGCACCGACACGGAACAGGGAATGTGATGGAGACATAGTTTGGACAATGTACAAGGAGACCGCACATGGTCCAGTTTGGGAGAGGATGACATTACTGTGTGATTCAGAACAGAGAGGGAGGAAATGTCATCTGCCCGAGAAGGAATGGCCTATTGCACTCTCTCTCTTTCATTGTTCCTCATCACAGCAATGTGTGCGAGCTAAAAAAAAAAACCTCTACAGTCATCGTTACTTTTATACAATCCCTGCAGTGTTGAAACAGGCCCTTCGGCCCAACAAGTCCATACCAACCTTCCCAACACATTTCACTATGTTTGCTCCTGACTAATGCACCTAACCTAGAATTCCCTGAACACTACAGACAATTTAGCATGACCAATCCACCGAAGCTACACAGTTTGATCTGTGGTAGGAAACTAGATCACCCATTGAGAAGCTCACACAGACAAGGGGAGAATGTGCAAACTCCACACAGACAGTCACCCAAGGCTGGAATCGAACCCAAGCTGCTACAGCTGTGAGGGCAGCAGTGCTAACCACCGTGCTACCCTTTGGGTGTTCCCTGACCAGAATTCACTGGAATCTCCTCAGCGTGTAAAGCAAAATCCAACTCTCCCAGGATGAAATTCCACTGCTAGCAGCCGTGTGAGTACAATATCTTCAGAAGCAGAATAACGTTTTGGACAATCTCGCAATTTTTCCTTTTGTCATGAGTTCCAATAATGTCTGGACAAAGTTCTTTCAAATTAAATTGGAGAATTTTTGTTAATCTGTGTGTGTTTGTGTGTTTGTGTGTGTGTGCGTGTGCGCGCATGTGTGTGCGATTGTTTGTAAGTTTGTGTGTGTTTAGAAAGGGAAATATTAGTCCATTAGACATATGAGGGGAAGTAAGGCCATTCGGCCCATCGAATCCACTCAGCTATTTAATCATGGCAAATGGACATTTCAAATCCACTTACCAGCATTCTCCCGTAGCCCTTAATTCCTTGTGATATCAAGAATTTATCATCTCTGCCTTGAAGACATTTAGCATCCTGGCCTCCACTGCATTCCGCGGTAATGAATTCCACAAGGCCACCACTCTCTGGCTGAAGAAATGCCTCCGCATTTCTGTTCTGAATTGACCCCCTCAAATTCTAAGGCCTAACGGAAACAATTTCTTACCGTCCACTCTTTCCAAGACATTGATTATATATTTGCAATATCCAAACAGTTAGTCATTCATCATTCCATCATAGTTTGAGTAACCTTGCTCTGGATCATAAAAGTGCTATTTGAGCAGATTAAAGAAACGAGCCTGACTTTTTCCTAAAACGGACCCTGACCCAGTCTGAGTCCGATATCATTGGCCATATCACCGACCTGATTACATTTAGCATTTGTTGTGAGCAGTGGAGGAGTGGGACTAGAAAGGAAGCAGTGACCCAAAAAGTCAGGGAACGATAGACCGGTGAGCCTGATGTCGGTGGTGGGGAAGTTGTTGGAGGGGATTCTGAGGGATAGCATTTACATACATTTGGGAAGGCAAGGTAGACAACGTGGCTTTCTGCATGGGAAATCATGTCTCATTAATTTGATTAGATTATGCCCAGTGTGAAAACAGGCCCTTCGGCCCAACAAGTCCACACCGACCCGCCGAAGCGCCACCCACCCATTCCTCTACATTTACCCAACACTACGGGCAATTTAGCATGGCCAATTCACCTAACCTGCACATTTTGGCCCTTTATTTGGTTGAGTTTTTTGAAGAGATGACAAAGAAAATTTTTGAAGGCAGTTTGGAAGACATTGTCTATGTGGACTTCAGCAAGGTGTTCATTTAAAGAACAAAGAAGAAAGAAAAATTTACAGCCCAGGAACAGGCCCTTTACCCTCCAAGCCTGAGCCGATCCAAATCTAATGTCTGAATCTGTTGGCCAATTGCTAAGCATCTGTATCCCTCTGCTCCCCACCTACTCATGCATCTGTCCAGACACATCTTAATGAATCTACCGTGCCTGCCTCTACCACCTCTGCTGGCAACGTGTTCCAAACGCCCACCACCCTCTGTGTGAAGTACTTACCGCGTGTAGCCCCCTTAAACATTCCACCTCTCACCTTGAAAGCGTGACCTCTCGTTATTGAATCCCTCACCCTGGGAAAAAGCTTGTCTCCATCCATCCTGTCTATACCCTTCATGATTTTGTAAATCTTAATCAGGTCCCCCCCTCAATCTCCTTTTTTCTAGTGAAAATAAACCTAACCTACTCAGCCTCTCTTCACAGCTAGTATTTCATTCCGATTGGTAGACAGATGAGTAAGTTTCAGTCACATGGGATACAGAGGAAGCGAGTCACAATTGGCTTGAAGGAAGGGGGTTATTTTTCAGACTGGAGGCTTGTAAGTAGCAGTGCACTGTAAGAATCAGTACTGAGTTCACTGCATTTCATCATTTACGTGAAGGACTTAGATGTGAACATTGGGGCCATAGTTAGTAAGGTTACAGATTATGTCAGAAAGGTAGTGTAGTAGATTATCTCAGAGGACAACGAGACCACAATTAGATGGGACAAAGGGGCAAGGAGTGACAGACGAAGTTTAATTTAGATAAAGATGAGGTTTTGCAGTTTTGGAAAGGCAAATCAGGGCAGGAATTATACACTTAATGGTCAGGTCCTGGGGAGTGTTGTGAAACAAATGGACATAGGGCTGCAGGTACATGGTTCCTTGAAAATGGAGTCGCAGGTAGACAGAGTGGTGCTGAACACATTTTACACATTTGTCTGAATCAGTCAGAACATTGATATAGGGGTTGTGGTGGAATGTTCCATCTGTACAGGATGTTGATGAGGCCACTTTAAGAATACTGCATACAACTCGGTTGTCTGCAGAAAAGATTTACACAGATGTCCCAGGACTGGAGATTTGAACTTTAGGGAGAGGTTGATTAGGTTGAGGTGTTTCCCCCTGGAGTTTCAGAGGCTGAGGGGTGACATTATAGAGGGGAGACCAGAACAAGAGAGTATAGGCTGAAGACGGGAGGGCGAATGATTTAGAAGGGACCTGAAGGCAAATGTTTCACACACAGAGTGGTGTGTGTACAGAAAGTGCTGTCAGAGGAAGTGGTGAAGGCGGTTACAATCGCACATTTAAAAAGTATCTGAAAGAGGAGGGATATTGGCCAAATACTGGCAAATGGGACTGGATCAGATTTGATATCTGATCGGAGTGAACATATTGGACTAACGGGTCTGTTCCCGTTCTGCGTGACTCTCTGATTCTAGAAGAAGGATGACGAATAATTCTGAAAGGACCTTTCAAGTAGGGATTCTCTTCACTGGAAGTTTATCGTGCCTCTATGGTCACATTGATTGAAAGCTGTGTTAGCTAAATATTTGACAGAGAACTGAGTCATGCATAATAGGACACAGACAGGAAAGTGGGGCAGATGCCACAACCTGATCAGCCACAATCTTAGTGCCTGGTGGAGAAGGCTCAAAGTCTCTAATGACCCGCTCCTGCTCCTCAGTCCTATGTTTCTGTGTTCCATTCAGCCCCTCAAACCAGCTAGACAGGAGCAGTTGGAGGCTACCTCCTGCTATAAATTGGTGCACAGAATCAGAGGAGGCCATTCAGCCCCTGGAGACTGTCCCACATGCTTTGAGGCGATTTGGGAAATGTAATTGGAAAGCCCAGGCTGGGTATGAAAGAGGCCCTTCATCTCTCTTTACAGAACTTCCCCTCTCTGCAACTTGTGCTCCATTTGTTGGTCATGTTGTAGACCCAGTTTCACTGTGAATACAGCTCCCATACCTCACCAAGAGATGGCTCACAAAATCCTCTGGTCTCCCTGACGGCAACATTCAATACCAGAACATTCATGAAAATAACACCCACTAACTTTCCAATAACAGAATGTGAGAACATCAGACACAGGGGCAGGTCTTCACTCCCCAAACCTGCCTTGCCCTTCACTAATATCATAACTGATCTGTTCTTGGTCTCAAATCCTCTTAAATACCCAATTCTTCATCGCCCTCAACTCTCTGACAGGTCAATATCCATCTACCACCTCTTCAAATACTTTCAGTCATCTGGCTCCCCGAACACCCTTGAGAAGAGAAATCCTGACATCCAATCCCACCTGTTTGAAGAAAACCCTTGCTGCTCCTGTACCATGGCTTATTGATATGAACAAAAGAGGTTGATTCAAGGATTCAGGGAAAAATGACTGGCCTTGATATCAAGGCAGTGCTTGACGTCTGTTGAAATCGAGGAGCTTAACGAAACTGGACTTAATGGGAATCAGAGTAAACTTTCCAGAGTTTGGAGTCAAACATGGCACAAAGGAAGATGTTCATCATCTCAGTCCTGGGTCACCTCTGTGGAAGATCCTCAGGGTAGCTTCCTCTTCACAAACAGGTTCAGCTGCTTCATCAATGTCTTCCTACCCCCATTCTTCCCACCATAAGATCAGAAGTGGGGATGGTCACTGACGATTCCACAATGTTCAGAGCATTTTATCCCCCATCAGCTCCTGAACTGGTCTGTGTCCATGTGCGGCAAGACCCAGACACCACTCAGGCTGTTAACGTGACTGTAACATTCATGTAACAGCACTGCCTATTAGCACAGTAAAATAAGAGGACATTCAGCAGCTCACGCTGGTTTCACAGGGATATGAGGAAGTCATTCAGCCCATTGACACTATTGGAGAAGAACATTCAGTGCCTCCAGCCTATTACTCAGGAAGAGAAGGAGTCTAGTGTGATGGGCTAAACCAGAGCCCCTTGAAAATATTTGAAGACAATAGCCGAGACTCTAATGTTTTCTTATTTAAAGGAAATGTAAAGTGTCTGTTCCAGATACAATGTGACTGGTCAAACTACTCGGTGTGAAGCAAAACACCATCTACTTAAAAACGAAAGATAAAATGAAATCAAAGAAAGAGGAATCTAGAATAACTTAATTCTGTTGGCCAAGTGAACAGAATAATAGATCTAGGAACTATTTCTAATGAACTGTTCCAATATAGGAAAATCCCATAAACACAGCCCCTGGCAAAAAGGAATATTCAGACACAGAATGTCACAAACATTTCTCCAATCCAGGAATTAAAAACATCATCAAGAGAAAATTCAGAGAGAGTAGCAGCCAGGAGACTGAAGCTTCCAACTCTGTTGAGACCCCAATAGTTCCTGATGTTACTGAGAAACCAAAACCCAGAGATCCTAATCTGTGAGAGCTGGCCACACCCATTCAGGCTGCATTAAAATAAATACAAGGCATCCCTCGCTGTTTACTCAGTGGCCTTAACTAGCCAGCTTGGTAACGGTCATTCAATCTCTCTCTGAAAAGAAACCAGGACAAAATAACCTGTTAAAGCTGCAGCATCCTCACACTCATCAGCACATCGAGCTCTCAAACAGGAACAAGGGGTAACCCAATCAGTCCCTTGGTCCTGTCCAATCGGACGAGGAAGAAGCCATTCAGACCCTTGGGTCACTTACACAGGAACAGGATGAGGCCATTCAGCCCCTTGAGTCACTTACACAGGAACAGTAGGAGGCCATTCCCACTTCAATGCACTTACACAGGGACAGAATGAGGTCATTGATGCTAATTCCTGATGAACGGCTTATGCTGTAACGTCGATTCTCCTGCTGTGTTTTTCCAACAATCCACTGTCTACTCTGATCTTCAGCATCGACAGTCCTCATTGTCTCCAGATTGCTGCTGCAACATGATGACCAAGTGGAGCAGAGGCTGCACAGACAGACTGCACCACGTTGTTCCTCTTAGCTCCGTCTGTAATGATACACACGTGGGACTTTAACATGGTTTTCTACTGGTGAGGATGGAAGCCATATGTCTTGTGTGAAGTCTCAAGAAGGCATCTTCCATCTCCGAGAAGCCAGCCTGGTGTTCTCTGTGTCGGGTGGAAACTGGTAGGAATGGCTACCTGTTTCAGATGGAAGGTATTGTGGCTGCTGTTGGGGATTGTGAGTAACCTGACGTTCAGTACGGCTTCACACGCCGACTGCACAATAACGTGGGGAGAGTTAATTAAGGCATATAAACTATTAGGAAAGTCACGTTAGACTGATGCATGGACTCTCTAAGTTCAAATAGTGCTGACCTTGTTCATGTTGATCTTGTCTAGTGCATGTCCTGTTCAGTGTAACCAGTATGCCGTACTCTGTCCGAGTCTATTTCCACCCTGTGAACTGTCTGGCCATGCTTACTATGACCTGACTTCACTGCTAATAAATAAAGTGTTTCCCTGTACTGAGGTACACGTGGCAATAAACCAAACCAATCAATCCTGGGTAAAGTATGGAATTTCTCACCCTATCAATGTCTCTTTTGGAAATAAGTGATCGCTCCAACTCCTCGTGTTTCAGCATCACCATTTCTTCGTCTCTCACAGCTCGACAGATTAAAGACTCATCTTCTTTACTCTATCCTCATGTTACCGTGTCTGTGGTAAGGAGATCATTCCTTACAAAGTGATCAAATCTGAAGAGTGCCCCAAATGCTCTCTCAGCAAGGCCTTACAACAGCAGGAAGATGGCATTACTTATGTACTCGAATCATCTTACAATGAAGGACAGCCAACCATTGACTGCACCCATTACTTACACAGGGTTTGATTCAGAGCAGTCAGCATAGACTTGTGAGTGGGAGATCACGTTTCCCAAATTTGTTAGAGTTCTTTGATGAAGTGACCAAGAAGGTTGATGAGGGCAGAGCAGTCGGCATAGTCTCTATGGATTTCAGTAAGGCCTTTCAATCAGGTTCCACATGGCAGACTGCTCTGGAAGGTTCCATCACGTGGAATGCTGGGGGAACAGGCCAATTGGATACACAGTTGGCTTGATGATAGGAAGCAGAAGGTTTAGTGGAAGGATGCTTGTCAGACTGGAGGTTGGGTCCATTGCTGTTTGTTATCTATTATTTGATTGAAAATGTACAAGGTATGATTTGTAAGTTGACAGATGACATTAAAGTAAGTGGGAGCATGATCAGTGAGGAAGTTTATCAGAAATTGCAGCAGGACCTTAATCAGGTGGGGAAGTGGGCCGAGAAATGGCAAATGGAATTTATTATAAATGCGTGATGTCTTGCATTTTGGAAACTCAATTCAAGATAGGAGTTTCATGGTGAATGGGAGGGTCTTAAGGGGTGCAGTGGGCAGAGAGACCTTGGGGTTCGGGTGCACAGTTCCCTGAGAGTGGAGTCGAACACTGGGACAACATTACTATTATAGGACAAGCCAAACAGAGAACAGCCAGGGAATTCCTAGAGGCATGGCACTCATCAACAGATTCTATCAACAAACACATCGATCTGGCCCCAATACACCGACCACTGCAGTGGACAGCAAGAACTGACAACCGGAAGCAGCAGATTCAAACCACTATAAATGCCGGAGGAAAGGTCACAGAAGCGCTTCACAGGAGGCTCCCAAGCACTGAGGATGTCACCTAGACAGGGTACGAAACGTCTGCAACACAAATTCCCAGTTCGGTGAACAGAACCACAACAACGAGCACCCAAGCGACAAATCTTTGCACATACTTTCTGCACACCTATAAAACACTGGAATAAGTCAAATCTTATCTACACTTTTTCCATAAAATCCGTGATAATACATCTGCTATCACATTTTAAGACCCACAGCATGTATATTTTGTAAGTTTAATGTCGGTAAGATAAGACTCAAATGAAATACTCTCATATTCTGGTCTTGAAATATTCCAAAAAAATGCGAGAGGTTTGTCTTTGCCCACAACCATCTCCGCCAATTTGTTTGTCACATAAACACTAAACATTGTCACGCCAGTGTGAAACTTAATTATTCCTGTTCAATAATGGAGGTTTTGTATTTTTTTTAATAGCGGATATAGAGTTTTTTCAAATAGTCAATTAGCCATTCAATTCCATCATCATCTTTCTATATCAATACATCTCCTACCCCTATATCCCGAGCATCAAACACAATTGTCAAAGGGTTTCAAAATATTTAGTGTAGGTAAAACTGGTGCGGTGATTAATCCTACTTTAAAATTCTCAACAGCCTCCTGGCATTGTACTGTCCACCACAATTCTGTGTTCTTCTTTAGTAAATCCATCAGTTGTGCCAATATGCTGCTGAAGTTTGCAACAAACTTCTGATAGAATCCACTCAGTTCCAAAAATCGAACTTTCTTCGAGGATGGTCGTGGAAATTCCTCAAATCCCTTCGTCTTTGTGTTCCATGGGGTCAACCTTCCATGTCCAATGTAATGTCCTAAGAACGTCACCTCTGCCTTCGCGAATTCTGTTTTCTTTAAACTTCTTTCCAAGTTTGCTTCTTGTAATCGTTCAACATGTCCTGCCAACCGTAACACGTGAGCTTTCAATCACTTGCTAAAGATCACGACATCATCCAGATAAACTGCACAATTTGTTCATCTGGCCACAGCTCTGTTCCTGAGTCTTAAATGTGGCTGATGCATTATTCATCCATATAAAATACTTGATAAAGTATTTTGTCATCTCCAGTATCTTTACTAGATAGCTTAACGACCCCTTTTAATTTGAAAGGGGCCACTAAACCTGGCTTTTAAGGGATTTCCTACCACTGGTAGCAATAATAATACCTTATCCCCACGGGAAATCCTCAAAGTTTCAGAGTTTTTTTCTGCCACCTGCTTCACTCTATGTTGTGCCCTTCAGATACTCTTTAGCTAACTCATCTACTCCATCTACACGCTCTTCACCTCAAACACATAATCCTAGTGTGAGATTTCTGACTTTGGTCCTGTCAATTTATATTTAATTAATTTCATTGACCTCTCACTTCACAAACGAATATTAACTCAAAGGAAGTAATTGGGGCTTCTCTAATGGCAAACAATATAATGGGACACCTTTATTCCAATCATCCAGGCAATCATAACAGTACGCTGTTAACATGGTCTTCAGCTCTGATGCTAACTTTCCAAGGCTCCCAGGGATTCAGGATCTGACGCACTTGATTTAAAATGCTGTACGCTGAACCTACCCATGACTTCCTTAAAAAGCGGTAAAATGAGATCCTTGGTCTGACTGAATCTTACTGCTTAGCCCACAGCGAGTAAAGAAAGCTCCAACCCCTCCACCTCCCTTCTTATCTTAACACTCCGTAATGGAATTGCCTATGCAAATCTGGTAGACACATTCATCATGGTCAGCAAATATAGTTTTCCACTTCTATTTTAGAAAGGGAAGCTAGACAATTAATCATAAGCCACGTGAAATGTTCTGCGAATGCAGTAATTGGCAAGAAAGGTGCTGGTTTTATTACTTCTTGTTACTTACCTCCATTTGGTATGTATGTCATGTACAACAAAAATTAACTACGTCCTTGTGCATTCCAGGCCAATAGAAATTCTTCTGTACATTAGCCTGAGTCTTCTGTACACCTAGGTGACCTCCTGCAATTAATTAATGAGCTACCTATAACATTGTATACTACCAGTAACACAATCTGGTGCACTTCGGCCCATTTCCCTTCTGCAGTAACCTATCGGGGTCTCTATTTTAATTTTAGGATTCTACCTTTAAGTTAATAATGTTCAACAATATATTCTGATTCCTTTTTCTGTGTGTGTGCATGTGCATGTGTGTGTGTATGTTGTGTACATATCTGTTGTAAGTCAATTAGACTTTCTGGACTAAACACCTCTGCCTGATCCTCTGCCTGTTCAGGTTTTTCCTGCACCGTTACATCAAACAGGGTGTCATTTCACTGAGCATCAACTCATTTGTCTTTTTCGTTCGTTTTTCCTTCCTGCTGTAACTTATGACACTGGGACCTTGTTACTACACAGTCTGGAAAAATTCTTGGGTATTTTTCTTTTAACACCCCATTTCCCTCGTCTTCCGTTGGCTTCTCCACCACAAGGGATGCGTCTCCCACCTCGCCTCCTGCTAAATCGTTCCCAAGAACAAACTGAATTCCGAGAACTGACACTCTGTTACTCACTGTCACTGTTAATTCCCCAACCTTGATTTGGCAATGCATCCTGATGTTACACAAGGGAATGCTTAATTTCGTCCCCATTCCTCAAATTAACACACTCTTGATTAGCATGCCAGAAATAGTGAAAACACTTTCATCTCTTACTATTAGAGGGTGAGAGAAAGTGAGGGCTGCTGATGCTGGAGATGAGAGTTAAATAGTGTAGGGCTGGAAAAGCACAGCAGGTCAGGCAACACCTCGAGGCAGGAGAGTTGACGTTTCAGGCACAAGTCATTCATCAGGAAAGTTGGGGGCAAGGGAGGGGGAAGGGGATGAGAATTAAATAGGAGGGTGGGGGTGGAGCTGTGTGGAAGGGAACTTGGAAGGCGATAGGTATATGCAGGTGGGGTGTGTTGGTGATCGGTCGGAGAGGAGGGTGAAGTGGATAGATGGTAGGGCAGCTGGAAGCCTCAAACTGTACAGCATCAATGTTGACTTAACCAAAAACCAAAACTCCCCCACAACCTCTCCCAGATCCAACCGTTCAACTTAGCACTGCCCTCTTGAACTGTCCTAATTGTCCATCTTCCTTCCCAACCTACCCACTCCACCCTCCCCTCCAACATATCACTATCACTCCCACCTACATCTTCCTATACCCTTCCCAGTGACCCTCCCACTAGCCCAGTTCCTACCCTCGTATTTATCTTTCAGCCCCATTGTCCCCTCACCACATTCCTGACTATGGGTTTATGCCTGATATTTGAATGTCCTGTTGTTCGAGTGCTGCCGGATCTTTTGTGCTTTTCAGGCCCCACACCTTTCAACTCTCATCTCCAGCATCTGCAGCCCTCACTTTCTCTCGACCTCTAAGAGTAAGAGATGAAAGTATTTTCAGTCTTTCTGGCATGTTAATCTCTTCTCAACTATTAGAGACTGAGCAGATCCCGTACCTCAGAAAACTATAACTTCTTGTCCTTTTCCCCCTGTTCTTTCTGAGTAAAGTGTATCCACAGAGGCGAATTCTTTATAGAGATCAGGCACTGACTCCATACCCAGCCCCTGCCTCGGCTCTGCACTCTCCTGCAGCTCCTCGGATCTACTTGGGTCTCCTTTACCAGTTACATTAATGCCACTGGCTTAGCCTCTTCTACCACATCTTTCCCCAAAGTGTTTTCCTTCAATGCCCAGCACTGTGTGTCCGAGCTTACTGCAGTGAAACCACCTTTTCCCAGTGCCCTTCGTAAACCATCGGCACTGTAATTTTATGTGTTCCATACCCTTATAGTGAGAACACCTGAGGCTGTTCACCTCCTTTCAAACCCTTTGGGATTCTTTTTTCACCTGTGGTAAAGTATTGTGCGCTACTGTTCACTTTGTAGTGTATGATCTTCCTTTCTCCCAATTTCTATCCCTCACAGGATGAAAATCCTCTGGGAAGCTAAATTTCATCTCATGCACCAATGCATATTCACCTGCCATTTCTGCCACGTTTCTCGCTTCTTGAACTTTCTATTCATTCACATGAATTCTTACCATCACTGGAAGTGAATGTTTAAACTCCTCCAGCATTATAATCTTCCTTCGAGCCTCACAGGTCTTATCTGTTTTTAAGGCTAGCACTCATCTATCAATATGACTGTGTTTAATTCTTTCAAACTCAATATAACTCTGACTTGGTTCCGTCTCTATTTTTATGAACTTCTGTCTATATGCTGCTGGTACCAATTCATAACCAATCAAAATATCCAATTTGACATGTGCATAATCTCTTGATCCCTCATTTGACAGCTCTTCACATACCTCACCAGCTGTGCCCACCAGCTTAGTCTGAACTAGCATTAACCACAAGTTCACTAGACACATCATCTGCCAAGTCATGTTTTCAAATGAAATAAAAAAGATTTTGACATTTTTCTCACCGAAATATGACAAGATATTAACATAGTTGTATACATCCCTACGTTCTTCCTTCGTCTCCATCCTGTTAATTTAACTTTCTTGTCTAATTCCCAACTTCTGAATTTCAAATTCTCTCTCTCTCTTTTCTTTCCTCTCTCTCTGTCTTCTCTCTCTGTTTCCGTTTCTTTCTTTATCTTCTAACTTCCGTTGTCATATTTGCAATTTAAATATTTTATAACTCTACTGTACTTGTTTGTTTCTCTGATACATCAACTCCATTATAATTTCAGCTTCCCTTTTGTCCCTGGTTAAACCCAATTCCAAACTATTTGGTAATTCTAAAATATGTCCCACTTCTGTCTTTTTAAACTTTCTTGGCAAATTTGGGAACCTCTTTAGTAATGTTAAAAGCTAATGTCTGTCATATTATTGGAGATAAAAATTCTGGCATCAGACTCAGCAATTGAACACGTTACTCTGTTGTCCATGCACTGTACAAGGACCACAGCACACAGGAATTGCCAAAACTTTGAGGGATGTAAATCTATTTCTTTTGATTATCTAGATTTCTCATTTTTTCACTTTTCCTCATCTATGTTGTCTCGCTCTTTCTCTCTTTGTATCTAGTAAAGAAATTTACTGATTATTCTTTGCGTCTCTTTTCTCAAAACGCCTTCTTTCCGATTATATCTATTGCTCGCTTCTTGATGCAATGTGATTATAATTGAGCAATGTAACTGCAAAGACATGTGGGAGGAGCTGGCCAGAGTTAATTGGAAGAGGAGCCGAGCAGGGCAGACCATGGAGCAGCAAAAGCAGGAATTTTTGTGGATAATTCGGAGGATATCAGAATTTCATCCCAAAGAACATGAACCATACTCATGGGAGGACAAGGCAGCCATGACTGATGAGGCATCGAACCAAAAGAGAAAACATACAATGTGGTGAAGTTGATTGGGAATCCAGAAGTCTATCAATAAACACAACAATTTAGATCCATCTACTTTCTCCTGTAAAACAAAGGAACCGGAAATACATCACCCCTCTTAAGAAATCAAGACATATAAAAAGAAAGGTGTGACATACTACCAGCACTTCAGCAGAGACTCTCGCTGATACTGTTACCTAGTAATAGTGTCGAAACATCTGAAAACACTCCTTCAATTACAGTGAGTTAACTTGCATACACACAAACTGTTATTTTTCTTTTATTCATGGAATTTGGGGGTTCTTTGTCACTCAGGTATTAACAGATTACAAGGTGAGGTGAACACCAACTGGCCACCAAAAGACATGACCCATTATCACTATGTTCCATACATACATACAAAGAAGGGCACCACTTTGATTGGGACAACGCACACATATACTAAGACACGCAAGGTCCTTCTTAGAGGAATGCATTGGCTCTGAAATTACATAAGGCTGACATCAGTGACACTGCAGAGCTCTTAATCATTGTCAAATGACTGGAGCAAAGGGCTCCACAAACATCCCCATCCTAAATAATCGAACAGCTCTGCACATCAGTCTAAAAGACCAGGATGTGGTATCTGCACCATCCTCAACAGAAGTGTTGCCTCGATGATCCACCTCACTGTCGCCATGATGCCCACAGATTCACAGATGCCAGTCTTCAACCAATTTGATTCGCTGCAGGTGAGATGATGAAACAGCTGAACACAGTAGATATGACACAGGCAATGGGTCCTCACTCCATTCCTGCCATGGGACTGAAGACTTGTGCTGCACAACAAGCCGTGTCCCTGGGGAAGCTGTTTCATTCCAGCTCCAATTCTGACATCTCCCTGGCAATGTGGAAAATTACTCAGCTATGTCCAGTTCCTCAGAAGAATATAATTACAATCTGACCAATTACCACCCCCTCAGTCCCACCATGATAGTCAAATTGGTGGGAGTTCTTATTGACAGAGCTGCCAAGCAGCACAGAAATAACCGGCTCAGTGTGGTTTCCGATAGGTCCCCATGTGGAGATGGTGCTGTTGTGGAAATGTCACTGGATTACTAATCCAGACCAGGCCAATCATCTGGCAGCTGGTGGAAGTTAAAAATAATTGGCAAAATATTAAAATGCAAAATCAGATGTCCGTAATCGTGACCTTGAAGCCAATGTCGATTGTAAACACCAATTTGCTTCGCAAATGTACTTTCAGGAAGTGAATCTCCCGTGCTTTTCTGGTCTGGCCTAAACGTGACTGCAGACACACAGACATGTGATCAACTTTTCAATTGTCTCTGAATCCACCAACCAAGGCATTCTATTGTTTCAAACTGTTCCGAGGTCTAAAGGATTAAACCAGACAGAGCACCCGGCCCCAGCATCAGTATCGGAAAAGGAAACGTGAAACACAGTTCTGTCGACCCTGCAGAGACCTCCTTCCTAACATCTGAGAGCTTGTGACAACATTTACAGACTACACAGAAACATCGGGAATGGAGTAGGCCATACAATACATTGAGCCTTCCCCATTCCAGTTCATGTTCAAACATCTCCTCAATGCCCTTTTTCCATACACGGTACACATCCCTTAATGTGATTAACCTTGGGAAGCTATAACGTAGGAAGTGCAGTAGTCCCTTTGGTCTGTCGAGTTTGCATCCATTTCAATATAATGATACCTGGCCCTTTATTTCCACACCGTATCCCTGCTCTCCCACCATCCCTTTACTGTCTCTAGGTCCGTATTTATATTCAGTGTCTTGGTTTCCAGGTTCGAGCCCATTTCCCAGGGTCACCAGTTGCTGAGTGCAGTCATTTATTGTTATCTCATTGTAGAATGGCCTGTCTGTACCTCATACTGTGGCCCCTTGTTTTAGACACCACCGCCTGGGGAATTATCATCCCTGCTTTCAATCTGTGTCACCCTGTCAGAGATTTATATATCTCACTGAGATCTCCACCCATTTTTCTAAACCCCATGGTCGCCCCAAACTCTGTGCCCACAACAAGCCAGTCATCACAATGATCGGTCTGGTCATCCTTCACTGCTCTCCCTCAATGTCAGGTTTGTCCTTTATGAGGTACGGATACCAAACCTGTACACAATACTGCACAATGTTTGAGATGGGGTGTCACCAAGGCCCTGTATAACTGCTTAAGACACGCTTACTCCTGGACCCAAATCCCCTTGAAATGAAGGTCAACATCCCATTGAACTTCCTAATTGCTTTCTGTTCCTGCAAAGTTGTTTTCAGTGACTGGTCTACAGGGAGATCCAGATCCTTTGCAATGTTACAGCTCCCCACTAGGTGGGCCTATGTACACTGATCAGCGTGCCAATGCCATTCCCACTATTGACTTCTGGGATCAGACCTCACTGTGCTGCAGGGTCCTCGGAGGGCTGCGCAGAAGGAAACAACAAGCAGGAGCATACGTCCTTTTGCACATCAACATGTTTCATGCAATCCCTTTACAAAAAGGTGGCACAGTGGTTAGCACTGCTGCCTCACAGCGCCAGGGACCTGGGTTCAATTCCCACCTCAGGCGACTGACTGTGTGGAGATTGCACATTCTCCCCGTATCTGCGTGGGTTTCCTCCCACAGTCCAAAGATGTGCGGGTCAGGTGAATTGGCCATGCTAAATTGCCCGTAGTGTTAGGTTAGGGGTATGTGTTGGTTGCCCTTCGGTGGGTTGGTGTGGATTTGTTGGGCCGAAGGGCCTGTTTCCACACTGTAAGTAATCTAATCTTAAAGAAAAATGAAATGCTGCCTATCTTTTGTTCCCACCAAAGGGCACACTGTCGCCTCTACCCACATTGCTCTCCATCTGCCACGTAATTGCCCATTCACTCCACTTGCCTTAGTCACCTTGAACCTTTTCTACAACCTCCTCACCCACTCACAATCCAACATCCTTTAGTTCTGTCAGCAGGCTGGGATAGATTGTATTTGATTCCCACAACCAAATGTTTAATGGGTATTGTGAACAGCTGGGATCCGAGCACCGATCCCTGTGACACCTCAGCAACCGTTCTCTGTTAAAAGAAATGTTTTTTTTTTCAATTTATTTATTCCGTGAATCTGGGTGTGACGGGCTGGCCCAGCATTCATTGCCTGTCCCTAGTTGCCCCTTGAGAAGGTGGTGGTGAGCTGCCTTGTTGAACCGCTGCAGTCCACTGTGAATTCAGTGATAGTAAAACCATTGAATGCCAAGGGACAGTGGTTAGATTGTATTTTAGTGGTGGTGGTCACGGTGTGGCATTTGTGTGACGTGAATATTACTTGCCACTTGTCAGCCTGGATACTGTCCAGATCTTGTTGCATTCGGACATGTGTCCTGTTTCTGTATCTGAGGAGCCACAAATGTTGCTGAACATTGTGCAATCATTGGCGACCATCCCCACTTCTGACCTTAAAATGGAGGGAAGGTCATTGGTGAAGCAGCCCTGAAGATGTTTGGGCTTAGGCTACTGCCCTATGGACTCCTACAGACTTGTCCTGGAGCTGAGTTGACTGACCTTTATCAACCATGACCATCTTCCTCCGTGTCAGGTATGATTCTAACCAGCGGGGTGTTTGCCCCGATACCCATTGATTCCAGTTTTGCTAAGGTGCCTTGATGCCACACTTGGGCGAAATCTGCCTTGATTTAAAGGGCTATCACTCTCAGCCCACGGCTGGAATTCAGCTCTTTTGTCCATGTTTGAACTAAGGTAATCAGGTGGACCTGAGTGGACCTGGTTGGAACCCAAACTGGGCGTCATTGACCAGGTTATTCCTGAGCAGGTGCTACTTGAAAGCACTGACACCTTCCATCACTTTACTGATTTTCGAGAGTAGACTAATGGGTTGGTATTTGGTCAGATTGGATTTGTTCTGCTTTTTATGTATACGAGATACTTGGGTAATTTTCCACATAATTGGAGAAATGTCGTTGTAACGATACTGGAACAGGTTAACTAGGTCAGTGAGAAGTTCAGACGTACAAATTTTCAGTACTATTGCCAGAATGTTGTCAGCATGTGTACCCTTTGGAGTATCCAGTGTCTCCAACTGAATCTGGACATCGCGTGCAATGAATCGAATTGGTTGATGACTGGTAACTGAATTGCTGTGGACCACTGGAGGGGGCTGGGATGGATCATCCACTCAGCATTTCTGACTACAGATTGTTGCGAATGCATCAACCTTATCTTTTTACACTGAAGTGCTGGGCTCGTCTATCATGGAGGAAGGGGTTATTTGTGGAATCCTTTCCTCCAGTGAATGGTTTAATTGTCCATAAGTATTCTCGACTGGAGGTTAACTGTCTGCAGAGCTGAGATCTGATCCGTTGCTTGTTGGATCACTAAGCTCTGTCTATCACTTATTGCTTCTGCTGTTTGGTGCACACGTTGTCCTGTTTGGTGGCATCACCAGGCTGACATCTCATTGTCAAGTGTGCCAAGTGCTGATCCTTCCCTCCTGCACACTCCATTGACCCAAGGTTGAGCCTCTGGATTGATGGTAATTGCTGTGAGGGGGATATGCCAGGCCATGAGGTTGCGCTGGATTATAATTCTGCTGCTATTGTTGACCCACAGCACCTGATGGAAACCCAGACTTGAGCTGCTAGATGTGTTTGAAGTTGGTCTTATTTAGCACAGTAAAAGTACCATTCAAAATGATGGAGGTTATTCTCAATGTGAAGGTGATACTTTGTCTCCACAAAGACTATGCGGTGGCCGCTCTTATCGATACTGTCATGGACAGATACTTCTGCAACTGGCAGATTAGTAAGGCTGTGTTCAAGTATGTATTTTCCTCTTGTTGGTTCGTTCACTACTTGCCACAGAACCAGTCCAGCAGTTATAACCTTTAGCACCCGGCCAGCTCGTTCAGTAATGCTGCACCCAGAGTACATTTGCATCCGTGCTACCCTCAGTGCTTCCTCCAAGTGTTGTTCAGCATGGAGGAGCACTGACTCATCAGTTGGGAAGGCTGGTACATGGTAATCAGCAGGAGGTTTCCTTTCCCATGTGTAAACTAAAGCCATGAAACTTCATGGGATACGGAGTCACTTTTGAGGACTCCCAGAGCAATTCCCTTCCGACTGCATCCCACTGTGCCGCCACTTCTGCTGTGTCTGTCCTGTTGATGAGACAGGAGATATCCGGGGAAGGTGCTGGGGTGTCTGGGACATGGCCATACCCACAGAATCATACCTTGCAGACAATGTCAAGCCGTTTCTTGACCAGTCTGTTTATTTCTCTTCATTGTTTCCTGCCCGCTATCCCATTCTAGAAACATGTCCATATATTCGCCCCAATCCACGAAGATTTGATTTTGTAAACTAGGTTTGGAGCTTTAACAAAAAAAAATCTGAAAAACCAAACGTTTTACGTCCATTGCTTCTCTTTCATTTGTCTCCCAGCCTGTTTCTCAAACATGATTCACATTTCATAAATCTATGTTAGTGTTGTCCATGACCATTATTTCCAGTCCCAGTAATTTATCCTAAACCATTTACTTACTATGTTCTATGTTCCACGTACTCTATCATTTTCCCACACCAGACTTGGTTTTCCTTGTATTGTTAGAACGTTCTGTGAAGACAGAACTGACGTAATGGCTTCATAGTTCTGCCATTTCCCTGTTCCCCTTTCTCCATTCTCCACTCTCTGTTTTCAGTTTGTAAGGAAGCTGCACTTGTTTTCTCATATTTCTCATATTGACATGATTTAACAAGTTATTACAGTCCACTCTTACAACCCTTAGGAATATACTCTTCAGAAACTCATCATCTTTTCATGCCTTAAACTGCTCCATAATTGACCTTCCACACCATACACACACAGGAGCATAGACTCTGTGCTAACAGAAGTACAGCACGATCAATACTAGTCCCACGTTTCTACAGCAGGCCCATAGCTGGGAATGCTATGACACTTCCAAGTGCTCATCCAAGTACTTTTTAACAATCATGAGGTTAAACCGTGATAATTCCCCTCTCAGGAAGTAATCCCAGAACACAGTACCCTCTAGGTGAAAAAAAGTTTAAATCCTCTCTGAACCTCAATGTTTTCACTTTACAAGTGTGCTCCTTTGTTCTTGACCTTCTGACTAAAAGGAACAGCTGCTGTCTATCCACCCTATCCGTGTCGCTCATAATCTTATCCATCTGAATCACTGACTCCTCAGCTTTCTCTGCTCCAAAGTAAACAACCCGAATTTATCCAGCCTCTCTCCATAGCTGATGTGCTCCATCCTAGGGAAGATGCTGGTGAATCACCTCTGCACCCTCTCCAGTATAATCACATCCTTCCTGGAATGTGGCTCCCAGAACTACATACAGTATTCCATTTTGGCCGAACCAAAGCCCTGAAAGCTCTTATAATCGACGCCCTGATTAGGAAACGCTACACCCAAGGTCCCATTCTTAACTAGTCCATTAACGTGTCCAGTCATTCAGAGATGTGTGGAGAAGCACACTCTGAGCTTCCCAGTGTGCTGCCATTCATTGAGTCCCCTCCTGCCTAGTTCCTTCTCCCAAAGTGCATCACCTCATATTTATCAGGATTACATTCTATCTGCCATTGATCTGCTCATCAGGCCATTCCATCTGCATCTTCCTGTAACTAAAGGCCTTCCTCCTCACTGTGAACCACCCAGCCAATCTTTATGTCAAACATACACTTACTTATTACATCTCCCCTACTCTCCACCTAGCCCCCTCCACATTTTTTTTTAATGAATAACGCAAACAATAAGGGACACAGCACTGATCCCTGTGGTACACCAGATGATACTGGTCTCCAGTCACACAAACAGCCTTCTCCCACCACCCTCTGTCTCCTGCTAGTAAGACAATTTTCATTGTAATTTGTCAACTTATCCTTCATATTGTGAGATTTTACTTTATATTTCAGATTCCCAGGTGGAAATTTGTCAAAGGCCTTACTACAAAACTAAACAATCGACCTCTTCAAACTAATTCAATCAAACTCATTGAATGTGACTTCCTTCTCATAAAGACATGATAATTATCCCTGATCAAACATTGCGACTCTGATTGGAATTCTATTTTCTCCTTCCCTATTTTCTCCAGTAGTTTCCTTAACAGTGATCCAATACTCGCTTGTTTATAGTTCCCTGGTCTATCTCTCCCACCCTTACTGTGAAGTGGAATCGTATTAGCAGTTCTCCAGTTCTCTGACCCCTCCCCTATGGTCAGATTCTAATTAAAATATTCAGTCAGGTTCTTTCCTCCCTTGACCCAACAGCCGCCTTTGATACAACTCATTCAGACATGGAGATTGGCCCAAATTTATACAGAACAAAACCTCAAATTCTTTCTCGTATTTTACATCAATCTGTTCAAGAGTTTTCCAGTCCATCTTCTTGAATTCTGTACTGACTCCTCCTTCTCCCAAGTAAAATAGATGTGAAGGTCTCATGTAACAATCCATCAATGTTCTCCAGCTTGACACACAGATTGCCCCTTTGGTTTCTAATGGACATTAACTGTTTGTTGATTATTCTGTTCTACTTCTCCCAGTAGAATATCGTGGGATTCTACTTCTCCCTGTCCCTCTGTTATTCAATCCCCACTATGTATCTAAGAGTCACTGCAATCACCTCTCATGTTTTGAAACTCGAAATTACAGGCTGTGTTTCCACATCAGACAATCTTGCCATCTTAGGGATTAATCAGCATAATACCTTTTGCAGTTCCTCTGTAGTCAGTACATTCTTTTTTATATTGGGACTCCGAATGATACACAATACTTTAAGTTTAGTCTCACCAGCACTCGATGAAACTGGTGCACGACATCCTCTATATTCGAAATTCATTCACGTGAATGTAAACCTAATTTTTACTTTCTCATTTGCATATGTTCTTCCCGATACCTCTCGCTTTAACTTTTCTTATGAGCTTACTGTGTGAGTCCTTTTAAAAAAGCTCATTAATATTCAACTATACGTTATCCATTGGTTCTTCACTGCCTATGTCCACAAGAATCATCTTCAAACCATTTTAAAACAATGTTTGCCACTTCTGCTTTTCCTTTCATCGGGACATTCTCACACTCTCCAGTTATTGGATTAGATTACTTACAGTGTGGAAACAGGCCCTTCGGCCCAACAAGTCCACAGCGACCCGCCGAAGCGCAACCCACCCATACCCCTACCTATACCCCTTACCTAACACTATGGGCAATTTAGCATGGCCAATTCACCTGACCCGCACATTTTTGGACTGTGGGAGGAAACCGGAGCACCCGGAGGAAACCCACGCAGACACGGGGAGAACGTACAAACTCCACACAGTCAGTCGCCTGAGGTGGGAATTGAACCCAGGTCCCTGGCGCTGTGAGGCAGCAGTGCTAACCACTGTGCCACCGTGCCGCCCTTTGTTAGTACCTTCTAAATATCTAGTAGCATGTTCTTTGTAATCGAGTCCAACAGATACCCGTCTGCGGATGACAAGTTACTGGTCTGTAGTTCATTACTCTCCACCTTTATCCTTTCTTAAACTATTGGTTAATATTTATGATATTTGCCTTTACCAGATTGGGTAAATGACTTTCGGGAATGTGTCGGAAAATAAAGTGAAAATCCGCGATGCAATCAACATGTCTATTACTACTTCCTCTGAAATTCTTGTATGAAGTGCATCGAGTCTGTCAGATTTATAAATACTCAATCCAGCTTTCTTGTCAAAGATGACCTCAACATTGATAAGAATGACCTTAGCCTTTACTTACACAAGTCCCATGGTCTCTTGGTTTTTCTGGACATTCTTTCATGAAGATAGACACAAAGAAACTGTTTCTTTTCCCTGAGATTTCTCTATTCTCTGCAATAAATTATCCTGAACGCGCACCAACTGTTCCACATTTGTCCTTGTTTTTATTTTTTTCATACATAGATAGATGCCTTTTAGCAGTCTTTATGTTTTTCTTTCGTTTGCACGCTTTTTCTCTTTTTGATTTTCTTCTCAGTTTCTTGGTCACCCTTTGCTGGGTCCTACATTTCTCTGAACCTACTGGCTTATAGCAGCACTTGGCTTTTTTCTAAGCTGCCTCCTTTCATCTAATAGGAAGCTGAAGGTGGAGTTGAAAGTGATACTCGGAGAGGAGGGTGGACCGGATTGATAGGAAGGAAGGTGGACACATAGGAACGTTCAAAAAGGCGGTGCTGACTTGGAAGGTTGGAGTGGGATAAGGTGAGATTAGGGGAAATGGGGAAATGGGGAAATGGGGAAATCCACTATGATCCCTTGTGGTTGGAGGGTCCCAAGGCAGAAGAGGAGGCTTTCTTCCTCCAGGCTTCTGGTGGCTCAGTTTTGGCGATGGAGCAGGCCCAGGACCCTCATGTCCTTGGCAGAGTGGGAAGGGGAGTTAAACTGCTCAGCCACAAGGCGATGGAGTTGTTCAATGTGGCTGTCCCAGACATGTTCTCTGAAATGATTCACAAGTTGACCTCCTACCTCGCCAATGTAGAGAAGACCACTTTGGGTTTAATGGATGCAGTAGATGAGGAGTTTTGTCTCCCTTTATCACCTATCACTTTCAACCCAACCTTCATCTACCTATCGCATTCCCAGCTACCTCCTCACTGTCATACCCCCTTCTCATTTATCTCCCAGCCCCCTTTGCCCATAAGTTTCATTCCTGATGATGGGCTTATACCCGAAACATCGATTTACCTGCTCCCAGTATGCTGCCTGACTGTGCTTTACCAGCACCACACTCTTCAACTCTGATCTCCAGCATCTGTAGTCCCCACTTTCTCCTCACACCTTCATGGTTTGCATGACTCAGATTTATAACGGTTACTTCAAATACAACAAAAATCATCATGTACTCAAACAGCATAAAAGAAAACCAATACATTGCGGTTACTGTTCCCAAAAGGTCATTTACAGCAAAATTTTCGATTAGCTCTTCTGATCACTCAACACCAATTCCTAAATAACCCGATCTCGAGCTCAGTGTTCGACATAATGTTCATGCAAACCATCTCACACGTGGTCATGAAATCCATTTTCCCAGCATTAACATTCAATTGGGTTAACACAGTTTAGATATAATTTAAACATATATCATTACTGCAGTACCCACAAATGTGTATATCTCATTTCCTGTTTTATAACATGTCCAGCATTTGTATTGTAGCTTTCACTTTGATATATAACTCCCATCAATGTTTGCTCCTCCTTGCTGTTTTTGCGCTCCACCTTACTAGATCCTGTGGAATCTGAGCGATGTGGGCTCTGGGGAGATTAATGGCAGAGATCATCTCGCCACATCATTTATGATCTTCTCAAACTTTAATTTCTCCAGATCTCATATTATGCAGTGGAGTAGAGAAGGACAATGATCTTCCAACAATGCTCTGTATTCTCCCAGAGAGCTGAGACAGCACTAACCCAGGTGGGAACCTTACAATAGGCTGATAAAGTGTTGCTGCTGCTGTACAGGGAGATCACATCTGGAATAGTGTGTACAGATTTAGCCTCTTCTATGAAGAAAGGATGTTGTTATATTGGAAGCAGCTCAGAGATGGCTCCCTCAACTGATTCCTGCAATGAAGGTGCTGGTTTATAACGAAAGGATGATCAGGTTGACCCAGTAGTGATTGGAGTTTACATAAATTAAGGATGATCTTATTTCAACATGGTTGACATAAGGAGTTAACGAGTGAAGTGAATTATACAGATAGTGTAGGAATCCATTCCGTTGTCCAGCCGGTTACACAGGAACAACAGGAGGATATTCAGGTCTTCTACCCTGTTACACCAAAACAGGACGAGGCTATTCAGCCCCTGGAGCCTGATATACATTTACAGAAGGCGGCCAATCAGCCCCTCAAGCCTGTAACAGTAGGCCATGCTGCACCGTTATCCTGTTAAACAGCAACAGGATCTGTCCATTCACCTCCTCAAGTCTGTAACATAGGAACTGGAAGAGGTCGCACAGTGACTGGAGATTGTTACACTGGGATAACAGGAGGCCATTCAGACCCACCGAGCTTATTGTAAGGGAATTGGATAAGGATAAAAACTATCTGAAACTTCTTTCATGAGAAAGGAAGAGGTAATTTAGACACATGTCCGTTATATGGGAACAAGAGAAGACCAACCACTCCCTTGGTCCCATCTCCGGGATACATGAGGAGACCGTTCATTATATCCACCTGATATGAGAAGACGCATCAGCCCATCAAAATGTTATACAGCAACGGGAAGAGTCCATAATCTCCCAATCCTCTAAAGCATCAACAGGAGGAGGTCATTCTGGCCTTGGAGATGTCAACCGAACACCAGAAAGACGTCAGCTCATGGATTTTGATGATGAGTCCATTCTGTGACACATAGCTCTTACACAGCAATTGGAGCACATCTCTTAAAGTCTTGTGCCCAATAAACAGGAATTCAAAGAAAATGTAAAGGTTTTCGAAAGGGAAGAACTTAAAATAATGGTATACATTAGGGACTAAAGTGTAACTATAAACTATTGTAATTTAAGGCTAATTGTTAGAGTCCATTGTTCAGGACATTTGCCATGTTAAACCACAATCCGTCAGAGTCATCATGGTTTTACGAAGGCTAAACCGTGTTTGAATTGTTTGCTTGAGTTATTTGAAGATGTCACAAACAAGGTGGATTGTGGGAATCCTGGAGATGGAACATATCTGGTTTTCCTGAAGGCATCGGATATGTCGCTTCTCCAAAGAGTAAGTGGTAAGATCAGAGAACATGGGTTTAGGAGTAATTTATTAGCTTGGATGAAGGATTGGTTAACCAACAAAATGTGGTCAGAAGGAATAAATGTGTCATTTTCTTTTGGTAAATGCAATTTGTGGGCTGCCATTGATTTCAGTTCTCATGCCTCAACCACTTGCAATCGATGGTATTACTGTACTCGGTTGATGGGATAGAAAATACAATGCCACATTTTCAAATGACACTAGAATTTGTCGGAAATTACTTCGGAATGATGATGCAAGTGATTTGAAAACTATATGGATAGGTTTGGTGAATGGGCCAACATTTGGCAAGGAAGATTAAAGTGAATAAATATGGGGCTATTCAAGTTGGCCAGTATAATAGAAAGACAAATTATTATCTAAATGGAGAGAAAGTTCAAAGTGCTTAGGTGCAGAAGGATCTGGGTGTCTGTTTGCATATCACAGAAAACCTGCATGCGGGTACTGCAAGTAATGAGAAATGCAAGCATAATTTCAGTGTTTATTTATAAAAGGATAGAGTAGAAAGGTAGGGAGTGTTGGTGTAGCTATGCAAGGCATAAGTGAGGCTGCAACTGGAGTACAGTTTGGGTGTCCTGCAGAATAAGGTATTTCCATTGGAGGCAATTCAGAAGAGCTTCATTAGATTGATTCCATATTTGAAGTGTTTGTCTAATGAAGAGAAATTGAGCAGTTTAGGCCTATACTCTCCAGTTTATAAGAATGAAAGGAAATCTCATTGAGGTCTGTAAAATGCTAAAAGTAATTGAATGTGTAGATATGGAGTGGCTTTTTTTTCCATGTGGTGCAATCTACAACAAGAGACTAGAGTTTTAGGATGGAGAGATGGCAGGAAAGTGGAACAGAGGCCGTGTTGACATCAGCCTCATCGAGGGGTTGGATTCCTCACAGATGTTCCTTGTTCTTTTTCAACCCTTCGACTGTGTTGCCCAGGAATGGGGAAGGACTGGGTATCATACAGGAGCAGGCACTCAGGATAAATCGGTCCCAGTCAGTTAGACAGAACGTAACCAGTAGGGTCACAGAGTAACCAGTACTTGGTTTTCAACTATTTACAGTCTATATTAATGATCAGGAGGATGGAACAGATATGCGGATGCTGAGTTTGGTGATGTCGCTGTGGTAAGCAAGAGATCAACTTATCCTTTATCCAAGATATATTCATTTCTTTCTATGTGGAGACCCGATGACGATGGGAATGGCTGACTGTTTATGAATTAAGAAGCCATGACTGCTGCCAGGACAGTGGGCATTCACCAACCTGATGTAGTGTGCATGGGTACACTGTAACATTTATAGAGAGAGAGAGCTCCTTCAGTTCCTCTACCTCTTCCCTTTGACATGGGTACTCTGCAGATGCCATGCACACTATCGGGAATTCCACTATACTGGGAAAATAAGGATACACCCGATATCTCCCTGCTGTAGGAGGAACAATGTGTTTACCTAATCCACCATAAACATCCTCCGGCACCGAATGGTGACATTGATGTTGAGATATTGTGAAATGATGGATATGTCACCTAGTTCTGCCTGGAAAGTTATGGATCATAGAAGCTGAATGAAACTGTGTCCCTAACAGCCACTGGCAGCACACCCTGGTGTGATGCGGCAGGACTTGTTGCAGAAGGTGAAACCGCTTTGTGCCAAGCTCCTTGTTCAGTCAGGGTCCTTTCACTATCTGCTCCTGGGTTAAGTGTAGCTTGGGAAGTTGTTTCTGGAATACTTGGGGTGAATACAGCAGATCCTTTTCCCCACACACACTCACTCCGTGGTTTCAGAGTGTCCCTTCTCTGCAGCCTCTGCTTCATGTGTTGTTCATGTTGCAGGCTCAGATGCTGTAAATACAGTCCCAATGCTCCATCCAGAGTTGAGTCAACAAATCCTCAGGTCTCCCTGAATGTCTGAGGCAGCTTACAGCACAACTTCCAGCAAACCATCCCCAGCCACTCCACCAAATTTTTAATAACAGAAGTCAGTCAGAAACCCCTGAGCTTCAAGTATTGTGGACCAGACCAGATCCTAGCAAAGTATTTTAAGAAGGCCGCTTAGACCCAAATCTTTCCTTATTTTGAATATAGATGTGAAGCGTACTTTCTAGATATATTGTGACTGGTCAACCTACTCGACATTAAGCAAAATATAATATATTCAAATACTTTAGTTAAAATACAATCCAAGAAAAGAAAAATTTGGGATGGCTTATATGTTGGAACACTTACACAAACAATAGATACCATACCATCTTGGTTTACACCGCTTGGCACAAAGATATATTCAAATACAGATCCTTACGGCAGTTTTTCGATCCAGGAGGAAACAACATCAACAGAGATCTCAGAGAGACAAGCAGCTGGGGATCATGTATTGAAACTTCCAACCCTTCTGGGATCCCCAGCAGCTTCTTAATTCTGCAGCAAAAACAAAACGAGTAAACCTGGTCTGGGAGAGCTGGCCACTGCCCTGCCATTGTTACCACCGTTTTAATGAAACCTAAAGGCTTTCTCAGTTATTTACTTAAACTGTTTTCAGACAGCAGTTCTGCACCTCTGCCATTAAGACCTCTCTTCAAAAAAATAACCCAAGAGAAACTCACCTTTTTACAGTGATAGTATACTCACAACTCCACCATCAATAAAATGATCCATCAATATACAAAAATGGATAAATTTAGACCTCCTAACTTCCTCTATTAGCAGACTGAAATGCATATATATTACGTTGACTCTGAGCATACAAATGTTCACAACTAAATTCGATTTCATTCATATTGCTTCTGCCACAGAGTGCCTTTGTCTTTCTTCATCCAAGTCTCCACAATGTGTCAAAATTTAGGTTTTCTCGCCTTGTCAACTGTATAATTTCAAGTTGAATGGCAGCAATAATAATCTCAATCGAAACAGATTGGTATTATTCTTCCCAAACCTCTCCAAAAACTTTAGGGGGTCACGGTCAGTGATTAAAAAAATTGTCTCGGGTATGTTATTCACAATTTGAATGCTGAAAGGTTGTAACGCCAATGTCAAGCTCAAGGCCTCCTTCCCCATTGTGGAATAAATCTGTTGATGTTTTCACCGGACACTCCAATCAGGCGTTACATAATGGGGCACTTCTCATCTCTCCAATACTCCCTCTGAATGACATAGCCCCTCATGTCTCAGCATAAAATAATTACATCCTTCTGTGCCTCTTAATGCTGTAACCTCTTGACCGGCTTCTCCTGGCCTACGCCAGTAAACCTTACTCTTACAGTGATATGTTTTAAGAAGATCTTGCACATTCTTCTCAGTCCCTCACAGAAAATTTGGTTTCTGAAATAAATCATCAGCTGCCATTTCAGCTTCTAACCTTGCCATTTTAACTCTCTGCTCTTCCACACGAGTTCTCACGACTGCCAGAAGTGAATTGTTGAGCTTCTCCAAAATAAGAATCTCTCTAAGAGTGTCATTGGTTTGCTCAGTTTTTAATACCCTTTCCCACCTTTCAAAATTATATTTTGATTTTTTCAAACTCAATGTGCGTTTAACCAGGGACGCTTTTTTAGATTCCTGAAACACTGTCTTTTGGCTTCTGCCACGAGCTCACATGCACTTCAGATGGCTTTCTACATCTCCTCATACTCCTCAGATACCTCCTCCGATAGGGATGCAAATACCTATCAGCTTTGTTTGGATCAACTAAATCCACATGGTCACTGGGCACTGCATTTGTTTAGCCACTTTCTCAAATGAAATTAAAAAGGCATCCCCGTCCTTCTCATCAAATTTAGATAATACCTGGATGTATCTAAACATATCCCCATCAGACCTTTGGCTACTATAGGGTTGCTCATCCTCACTGACCTACTCATCCAGCCTACAGTCTACCTTCATCACTGCCTTCCATGTCCATTTTCCTCTCTAATTGCGAACTTTTGAAGTTGAAACTCTCTGCTTTTCTTCTATTTTTCTCTTTTTCTTCTTCATGTCCTTTTCTTTTATTTCTACTTTTCATCATAATTCAAACTGTTTCAATTCTTTCTCATGTTCAAGGTGCCTCATTTGAAATTGAATTCGAGCCATTTCTAAAGAGTCTGATGACAGATCCTCCAAATGTAATTGCTGAGCTATAGGTACAAGTATTTCTCATTTTCTCACAGACAAACACAACCCCAACTGCAGCTTGTCTGTCAATTCCTACAACTTTGCCTTCATTACCTTTTGTAAAACTTTACTTCTTCCTCACCCAGAAAACTCTTAGTGACTGAAAGAATCTTTATACACAAAACACTGTTTAAACCAACCGAATTCAACATCTGGAATAAAAGACACTGACAGCTTCCATACGTGACCTTTGAACCCAATAGCCTCCTGGTGCTTACTCTCCAGTGTCTGCATGAGCTTATTCTGTATTCTCTGTTTTCCCCCCACAATCCAAAGATGAGCATGTCAGGTGAATTGGCAATGCTTAGTTATTCATCGTTTTCAGGGATGTGTGGGTTAGGTGCCTTAGTCGGGGTAAATGTGTCATAATAGGGTAGAGGAATTGGCCTGGGTAGGTTACTCCTCGGAGGGTCGGGTGTAGACGTGTTGGGTCGAATGGCCTGTTTGCACACTGTAGGGATTGTAATTCTAAACCCAATTTGGTGTTGTCGATGTCGAACCAGACAAAAGTCTCCAGTTTGCTATAGACCAACCAGACTGTCTCAAACTATTTTAAGAAAGTAGCTTGGATGACAACCTTTCATTAATAACAAGATAGATGGGAATTGAATGTCCCAGATGTGATTCCACTCGTCAAGCCACTCACCATTATGCAAAACACACTATATTTAAACACTCTAATGAAAATCCATACAAAATGAAGAGGAATTTAGAATAACTTAGCTATTGGAAACCTTAACTGAATGATGGACACAGACCCTGCTACAAATGAACTGTTCCAATATATTAACATCACCTAAACACACCCCTTGGCAAAAATGAGCATTCAGACATACATTCTTGCATACAGTTCTCCAGTCCAGGAGGAAAGTGTATCATGTGAGGTTTCAGAGAGAATAGCAGCTAGGGTTAATTTATTAAAACTTCCAACCCTTCTGGGACCCAAGCACCTGGTGACTGTTACATCTGCAAGGAAAAAAAAACTATAAAGCCTGGTCTGTGCCAGCTGGCCATTGTTACTAATATTTATTTAAAAAACATAAAAGCCTCAAAAAGTTTTTTCGTTGAGCCGTTTTCAGTAGGCACTTTGGCCTTTAAGACCTCTTACTAAAAAAAGGAGAAAATAACTTTACTTTAAAATAGTGACAGCATTGCTACATAATTTTTATGACTGTTCCTTTATTCAAGGGGGTTCCTTGTGTTACTGACAGCAAGGTTACCTGAGAAGGACAAACACAGTCACAGACCAAGTTACAAGGATGTGTCTCATAACTTCTGAAACAAGCCTGTCCATGGACCATCACATGGGACATACCGGGAAGTGAACAACAGCCTGACACACACCATTTCACTGTTTCTGAGCGACACAATGCCAGCAATCGATATACTACAGAGCCAAAACCCGAGGCCAGGGAAAGATACAGAGGGACAGAGAGATTCACATTAAAGACAGAAACAGGCAGTTAATTATTTGAAAATATGTTGTGTAAATATGGCGGAAAAGACATGGCAGTGGGACTAACTGGAGAAGTGAGATCTTCGAAAGCAAAATTACAAGAATGAGCACATTGAATAAAGGCATTGTCAGATCAGCGGAAATGGTTTGTTACATCAAATTCTGAATCTCTTTGACAGAACATCACAAACGACATAAACTGGGGCAAGATGACAGCCCAGGATGGAGGGATGTGCAGACCATGCTTGTGTGTTGCTCAGTAAACTGCACTATCTGCCCAGCATAGAGAGCATTGTAAACTTTACTATCATATGATAAGTATACTCGCATCAGATTACTGCCTCCAATGGGAAGATTTGCTGTGTGTATGTGTTCATCGGAAACTGAGGGGCAGTGCGTGTGTGCGCGCACGATTGGCGTGGTTGAATGTGAAACTCATTGTTTGAGAAGGAACGCACATGGAAGAAATTATTTTAAATACGAACAACTGGCAGGCTTTTTGTGAATCAACAGAGAGAGAACGAGAGAAATTTCATGGACAGATGAAATAAAGTGATTGAGAATGTTAAAATAAAGTCATCGCCAGACACAATAACAATATACATCGGTGTGCACATGAATGACAGATGGATAGGAGTTTGGTGTGAGTTAGAATCAGATTTCCTTTGTCAGGTTTGAAGCCGGGAGCGTCAGCAGCAGATTATTAACTTCATTAAGACGGTATTTCATAGCTCAAGGTTCAAACAGCAGATGGAATAAACCACTGAGATATATTCTGGGGTGGTGAGTTTTTCAAGTTAGAAATGGTCAGGGCATGGTGTAAGGAATCAGCTCATGGTCAAAGGAATCTCCCACAGTTGTGACTTGTCTGCTTCAGCCGCAGATATTAGCCAGGGAAGAGGTGGAAGTGGAGTTTGTAACCAGAACAGTGGAGAGTGACCTCCATGCTGTTAATATTTAAATACCGAAGGCAATGATACAATTAATTGTAGTTCTCCACTGAAACTGAGTAGGTCAACATAGAGACCCATGAGTAACACTGCCAGAGCAGAGAGGGAGACAGTAATTGAACACATTCCTTGATGTAGTTAGTAGTGGTCTGTAGAGTGAATATCTGAATTGAGATTTTCAACAGGAACAATAATAGTGACAAGAAGGGTAGGCTATATGAAAGAACAGTAATACAGTCATAACCGGTTTATAGAAAAACAAATCTGGACAATGACACTTACCAGGAACACCAACGATAGCCAGGAAAGGATAATGAAAATATTGAATAATGAGAAGAGCATAATAAATCCGCAATGATAATGACCACTAATAAAACACAGAAAGATACCGAACATAATCGGATAAACTCCTGTCTATTTTTGAAACGTGCCAGTCTAATGTTCCCAGATTCGGATACATTTTTGGAACATTCCAATCTAATGTTCTCAGATTCGGATCTCTCCGCCCCTCTCTCTAAATCTGCTGATCCCTGTCAGTGCTGTCGGTGATGCTCCCGCTCATGTTATGGGATAACACATTGAACGGCGCCCAATTATCATTAAAAGATGGAAACCCTCCGCTGGGATAATTAGAATCCATGGAGATTGGCATTAATCACAATCACTGAACAAACACTGGGAAACTGAGCAAAGGTTACAACAATGGATGAATGGGCACCACACAACAATCAACAGACAGGAGTGTTCCCTTCCAGTTGGGGAATACTTCAGTGGTCCAGGACATTAAACCTCGGACCTTCTGGCGACCATCCTTCAAGGTGGACTTTGGGACAGGCAGCAGCGAACAGTGGCCGAGCAGAGGCTGATAACTAATTTCGGGACTCAGAGGGAGGGCCTCAACCGGGACATTGGGTTCACGTACATTACAGGTGACCACCATTGCACCGTACATACACACACACACACACTCCTATACACACACATGCATACAGACACACATGTACACAGAGATGCACACAGGCACTCACACACATCCTTACAGACACCTACACTCAGACAGGCATCCGATAAGATATTTAGACCACTCTGCACTCATGCACACACATATACACTCTCTCTCTCTGATACTCAAACCCCCCACCCCAGCCACACACACACACTCCCACACTCACACATGCACCCCCTCACAGACTTAAGAAACTTTACATCACTCACACGCATAAACACTCCCTCTCACACTCACAACCCCCAACCAAGACAAACAAACACACACACAAACAGACAAAGACTCACATGCACACATATATTTTGTGGGGTGAATTTGTACTTGCAGAGTTACATTGTACTTTGTTCAAAAACTACATGCATTCATGTAAACCTCTGAGCTCAAAAACTGCATGAATTCATGTAAAACTCTATTATCTCACTTTTCAGATTAGAATCAATCTCAACATCATGGTATAGACAGAGAATACAGGGGGCGAACACCTTCAACGTATTGTCTAGCTAACACTCATTGTTACAGCTAACCTGAGAATGCAATTTTAAAATAAAAAGCTTTTGTGATTTACACATGAAAGAAATGAAACTATCATGGTATTCGAACAGATGAAATACTCAACAGACAATCAAGGTATTTTCCAATGTACAATTTCAGTTACAGCACACTGTAAATCTTTGCTATCAATTCTGTGTTACGATCGAGCCCTCCACTATCACCCGATGAAGGAGCGGCGCTCCAAAAGCTAATGTGCTTCCAATTAAACCTTTTGGACTTTAACCTGGTGCTGTGTGATTTTTTAACTTTGTACACCCCAGTCCAACACCGGCATCTCCAAATCATGACTAAACAAACAGGCTCAGTTAACCAGTTTTTCACATCACTTTTCATATCACTATAAAAGGGAACATTTACCGGGTTTGGATGGAATGGATGAGGGTTGCTGAGAGATGGACCATAAATCTTTAAATCTTTTTTGTAAACTTGTATATGAGAGTATTAACAGGACCCTGCAGGGGTCTATATTTGTTCCACTCTGGTTATGAAAGGAGGCAATTATAAAATAACAGATAGGTTGCATTAAAAACAAACTCAGGTGGGTAAGTTTCTAGATACCTCTACACAAAGTGTGGTACTTATTGACCAGTGTGAGGTACTCCTGGTTTTAAGTGCCCTGTTATCAAATCCTTTCATAACCTTGCGACAGACCATTGAGACTGCTTCTCAGTAACTTGCCGAAGCAATTCTGCCCTATGGGCCTCTTACAGAGAGATAAGAGAAGGCCATTCAGCTCATATTAGCCTGTTGCTACTTGAAAAGGTGTTGCATTTTGGCAAGACAAATCAGGGCAAGACATATAGGTAGGGTACTGTCGAAAACTGTCAACCAAGGAGAACTCCATCGAAATTATCGAATCCCTATAATGAGGAAACAGGCTATTCGGCCCATCGAGGCCACACCAAACCTCTAAACAGTATCCCACTGGACAAACCCCAACCCTATCCCGCTGTGCCTGCATTTCCCATGGCTAATCCACCTCGCCTACACATTCCTGAGTACTATTAGCATGGCCAATCTACCCTTATCTTTATATCTTTATACTGTCAGAGGAAAACATAACATCCGGAGGAAACTCATGCAGACATGCGGAAAATGTGCAAACTCCACACAGGCAGTCATTCAAGGATGGAGTTAAACCCAGATTGCTGCTCTCTTATGCAGTAATGCTAGTCACTGAGCTACTGTGTCACCTTGTGGTGCAGGTTCTCCATTCCTTGAAAGTGCCGTCGCAGGTAGATAGTGTAGTGAAGAAGGCACTCGGTGATCTTCCCTTTTTCTGGTGTGTGCTTTGATTCTAAACATTTTCACGACATGTTACTTCTGTACAGGACATTGGTTTGGCCACTTTTGTAATACTGCCTTTAATTCTGGTCACCCTGCTGCCGGAAAGATGTTGTCAAACTTGAAAGGGTGCAGATTAGATTTAAAAGAATGTTGCAGGTGTTGGAGGGTTAGAGTTACAGGGAGAGTTTGAATAGGCTGGGACTATTTTCAAGTGTTGAGGCTGAGGCGTTACATTAAAGAGGTTTATAAAATCATGAGGGGCATAGATAAGGTAAACAGTCAACGTCTTTTACCCAGGATAGGCGAGTCCAAAATTAGAAGACAAAGGTTTAAGGTGAGAGAGGAAAGATTTAAAAAGAGCGATGAGGGACAATATTTTCACACAGAGACTGCTGTGTGTGTGGATCGACCAGCCAAAAGAGGTGGTGGAGGCAGGTATAGTTACACCATCTAAAAGGCATTTGGATGCATACATGCATTGGAAGTGTTTAGAGGGAGATGGGCCAAGTGCTGGGAAGGGGACGAGATTTATTTAAGATATTTGGTTGGTATGGACGATCAGACCGAAAGGTATTTTTCCATGCTGTACATCTCTGAGACTCTATTGCCTCTTGAGTGTATGACACAGGGACAGGAGGAGGCAATTTAGCTTCTGAATTCTGTCAGTCAGCTTGTTAGCTTAATTACTGTGACTAAAATACAAAAATACATCATTCAGATTTTAATGATGTTTTACAGAAACAGGAGAAAGGCTTTTAGTCAAGAGAAGCTGTAAGGAATGTGAAGAGGCCATTCAGGCCATCAACTCCATTCCACAGGAGCAGCAGGCGAGCACAGAGAGATTGGAGCCTGGTAGTCAGTAGCAGGAGGGGATATCTACTATCGCAAACCTTGGACCAGGAGGCAGTCACTCAGCTGTTCAAGATTGGGACACAGGAACAGGACGGAGTCATTCAACTGCTTGAGACTGGGGCACAGGGAAAGGAGGGAGTCACTCAGAGCTCGAAACTGGGGCACAGTGAAATCTGGAGATTAGTGAGGCCCCAGCATACTGTTATGCAAGAACAGCAGGAGGTGCCTTACTCCCCACTCCACTCTGCTTGGAACAAACAGTAATATATGAATTAGTTGCATTGGTGGTCCATTCAATCCTGCCCCACCATTCACAAAGACCACGTCTGAACTGATTATGATTCCCTCATTCAATTTTACGGAGACTCCCCTCTCGGCAGCCTCTGCTCCATTTGTTGGTCATTTTGCAAACTCAGATGCTGCAACAACACTCACCATGACTCATCCAGAGGGATGGGTCTGACAGGATGAGTCAGGATTTGAAGGGTCCAATCACAAGAATGAAAACACAAAATAAAGGTATTGCCAGATGTTTACTTCTCTCACATTCGCAATCCAACTCGCATTACATATTCAGGATGGAGCACTGTGTAGATCCGGCTAATATACAGCTGTATGCAACCCAGCAATATCCAGAGTGAAACTCTGTGCAGCCCACACCAATGCTTGATCTATCATCATGGGCTAAATATTCAATGTGGGGAGATGTGCAGTCCGCACTGGTTCATTCATATATAACCCCAGATTGTTGCATTGTTCGATAACACTGTGTTAGATCACTGCCCAGAGTGGAGAAAAATGTAACCAATGCTGGAAGTGACAGGATGTGCAGCTCCCATCCATTTACAGCTCGATAACTCCACTGTACCTTGGCAAGGGGTGCTGCGACTGTGAAAATCACCGTGATGGAGAGATGAAAATGGAAACAATTTAAATACCAATAGTTCTGATTAAGGCGCATATCACTCTAGTATTTAATGATGAAATAACTGAGATAATATCCAATGAGGTCTTGTGAACAGTACAAAGAAGTAAGAGCGGGATGGTGATGTTATAGCGGTTGCACTATAAGCCTCTAGATAATCAATGGGTATTAGAGGAACAAATATGCAGGGAGTCTGGCTGGACATGCAGGAGCAATAGGGTTGTCATAAAAGGTGATTTTTATTTTTCTAACGTAGATTGGGACTTCCGGATGTTTAAGAACTTAGATAGAACGTAATTTGTTTAGTGTGTTCAGGAAAGTTTCCAAAGCAATATATAGAGGGTCCTACTGGGGAAGGGACAAACTTGACCTACTGTTGGGAAATAGGATAGGATAGGTGACGGAGGTAAAGTGGGGGACCATTTTGGGAAAGTGACTAGAGCTGTATTAATTTTAAAATAGTTATGGTTGGGACAAAATTAGTCCACGGATTCAAGTTCTATGTTGGGGCAAGGCCTATGTTGTTGCAATTAGACAGGGGATTGCAGGAGATGATTGGAATAGTTTGTTTTCAGATATAAGGATCCCGGAAAAGGGGGCAGGCTTCAAAAGTGAGATAGTTCGAAGTCAAGGTCTACATGTTCCTGTGAGGGTGAAGGGAAAGTGAGGCTGGAAGAGAGA
This sequence comes from Hemiscyllium ocellatum, assembly GCF_020745735.1. Classification (NCBI taxonomy): domain Eukaryota; kingdom Metazoa; phylum Chordata; class Chondrichthyes; order Orectolobiformes; family Hemiscylliidae; genus Hemiscyllium; species Hemiscyllium ocellatum. Next base: position 2,782,243 of record NW_026869294.1, on the reverse strand, counting down.
ACCCTGGATGACAAGCGATGTTGAGGCTCTGACCAGCAAAAAAAGGAGACATGGCTCAGGTACAGGCAGCTGGGACAAAAGGAATCCCTGGAGGTACACAGGGGATACAGACGTTTACTGAAGAAAGAAATCAGCAAGGCGAAAAGGGGGTATGAGATAGCCTTGGCTGAGCAGATTTGTGTGAATCCAAATTCAGTATAGTGAAGAAAAAGAACAATCAGAGAGAGAATAGGACGTCTTACAATCCAAAATGGGCATGCATGTGTAAACCCTCAAGACATGGTTGAGTTCCTCAATTCCCCCTTTGTATTTATTATGAAGAAAGACATGAAGACCTGTGACCTTTGGGACGTTAAATGACATATATTGGTAAAGTCCATATCATTAATGGTACTAATGGACATATTAGAATGCTTAAATTCAGATAAATCTCTTGGGCTTGACCAGACAAAATCAAGAGCACTGGAAGAGGCGAGAGAAGACACTTCGGGGCCAAGGACCCGGAAGGCTGGGCCGTAACAAACATGCCCTTATTCAAGAAGTGCTGCAAAGAAAAGCCTGGGAAATATAGAAAAGTAAACTTCACATCTACTTCGGAAACCGCTTGAGAAGGTTCGGAGATATAAGATGTGTGTGCATTTGGAAAGACAGAATTTGACTTGGAGCAGTCAGCATAGCTTTGTGCGTGGCAGATCATGCCTTTCACATTTTGTTAGAGTTTTTGAGGAAGTGACCAGAAAGGTTGACGAGGGCAGGGTGGTGGACATAGTCTATGTGAATTTCAATAAGGCCTTTGATAAGGTTCCACGTGGTAGGCTGCTCTGGAAGGTTAGATCGCATGGACTCCAATGTAAACTGGCAAATTGGCGACACAATTGGCTTGACGTTATGAAGTAAATGGCTATGGTGGAGGTATGCTTGTCGGACTGGAGGCCTGTGACTAGTGGAGTGCCTCAGGGGTCGGTGCTGGACCCATTGCTGTTTGTTATCTAGATCAATGATTTGGACCAGAGTGCACAACGCAAGGTTAGCATGTTTGCAGATGACTCTAAATTAGGAGGCATCATTTACAGTGAGGAACATTATCAGAAATTGCAGCAGTACCTTGGTCAGTTGAGGAAGTGGGCTGAGAAATAGCAAATGGCGTTTAATATAGATAAATGTGACGTCTTGCATTATGGAAAGTCAAATCCAGGTTGGAGTTTAATGATGAATGAGAGGGTCTGAAGGTGTGTAGTGGAACAAAAGGAGTTTGGAGATCAGGTGCACGGCTGTCTGAAATTTGAGTCCCAGATACACAGGACAGTGAAGAAGGCTGTTGGCACACTGGCCTTCATCAGCGCACTGAGTAGAGAACTTGGGACGTTATGTTCCTGTTGTACAGGATGTTGGTAAGGCTGCAGTTGGAGTATTGTGTTCAGTTTTGTTCACCTTGCTCTAGAAAGGATATTATTGAACGAGAAAGACTGTAGAAGAAATTTACAAAGATGTTTCCTGTGCTAAAGGCTCTAAGTTATATGCAGAAGTTGGACAGGTTAGAACTTATTTCTTTACAGCCTAGGAAACTGAGAGGGTTCTTATAGAAGTGCAACTCTTATAAAATCATGACAGGCGTGCATGGGGTGAATACTTCAATTTTGTTCCCAAGGTTGGGGAATCGAGGACTAGAGAACACCCATGAATGCTTGGAAAGGAAAAAATATATAAAAAAGAACCTGAGGGGCAACCTTTTTTACACAGAGTGTGGTACGTGTATGGACTGAGCTGCCAGTGGAAGTGATTGAGGTGGGTACAATAACAACATTGAAATGGCATTTGGACAAATACACAGATAGGAAAGGATTAGAGGGATACAGAGCAAGGGCAGGGAAATGGAATGAATGTGGATACAGAGCAAGGGCATGGAAATGGGGTGAGTGTGGATACAGAGCAAGGAGAGGGGAATGGGGTGAGTGTGGATACAGAGCAAGGGCAGGGAAATGGGGTGAGTGTCGATGGACACTTTGGTTGCCATGGACCAGCTGGGCCAAATGGCCAGTCATACTGGCAGTCTCGTGCAGTATGACTGTAAGTGAGTGTGTTTTGGGGTGGAGACAGAGTGGGGGAGACTGAGAAATTATGTCATGGAAGGATATGTTCACAGGTGTCAGAATGCTGAAACGAAGCCATTTCGATAGTATCATGCAACACTGTCAGTATTATGAAGAATTATGAGTGAATGGGATATTGCTGTGAGTTCAGGCGATGGAGAGTTTTGGATGAGCACTTGTTCTGCAGCTTTGTAACTGGGAGTGAAGACGGCAGAGTTTTCGCCTCACTGGGCTGAATCTAACAAAAACTGTCTAAGTGACAATTTCATTGAGTGTGACAGAGGGTTTGTCTGCACGAGGCCGAGCTAGTTTCCTGGTGCCATCTTACCAAATTCATCTCATTAATTACCCATCCCACTCCATAGTGTCCTTATCATACAATGCCAGCCCGGTTCTCCCACCCATCATGACTGGAGGCACTCACAGTCGCCTGGATGCCCCTAGATATTCTGTGATTCCTGGCAATGATGTCATCTCTAAAAAGCCAATGGGCACACGGTTGAACTTTCTCAGTTTGGAGCTGTGCTGCACAGTTTACTCCGAGCATGGCAGCTAACGGGAAATTACACCACAGTGTGTTGACAGCAGCACGAAGGTCATGGTGGATGAGCTAGTACAGCGGGGGACCATTCTCTTCCCATGGTCTGAGCTCCCCACCCAGCTCAGTGCAGTATCTGCGGTCTGAAGAAATGTCCAGCAATATAGGACAAGCAGCAATAACCTTGCCCCCTTTGTCAGGATAAGGGTCACCGAATTCTCTCTGCTCCCTCGCACTCACTGAATATATGTTGTAGCACCTTCCCCCGAAACAAGATTCATGGTCCACCACTCTCACTACTGCATGCATCTTCTTCCCTCTCTTTCTCTCTTGCATTTCTAATGCCTCCCTCCCCCCCACCCAGTTATGGAATATTCTGGAGAAAGCCAATTATGGAATGTTCCAGGTAATGTTCCAACTTATTCCCAGTTTCAGAAAAACAGCTGTGCTTGAGTGTGTAACACATAAGAGGATGGAGTAGAGATGTACATTTTTCAAATCACACAATTAAAATCCATCATGAGGCCATTCAGTAATTAATTATGTTCGGTGGTGATCTGATGGTTTTCTCAGCTCCATGTCACAGGAGTTTTCACTCATTCAACCAACAGCTTCCTGTTACCGAGCAGACGATTCTCAGAAGTTTTTTAACCCCGGGTTTCTTCCAGCATGTGTTCAGAAGGCATTTCGCATGGGGACGGAATCTCCGAACAACATATTTCGTCTGCTTTATAAATTCATGCAGCAGTCAGCAGGCTTTCCACAGACCAATCAAAAACATGCACTTATTTTATGGTTATCGATATCCAATCACAATTAGTCATTCTGGTGATTTCACTTGTCTCACCTTATTGCATTCAGCCAAAGAAACCTTCCAAACACTAGTCTCAATATAAAATACAATTTCTAGCAGAGAACGTTTTGATCCTCAGCCGTTATCATGACCGTCACATCAAATATACATTTTGCCTTGTCATGAAAGTTTATCTTGCCCCTTGTCTGTGACTGATTCTGTGTGTAACAGTTACACAGTCTCCCCCTCAATTGGCTGGATGGTTGGTTTGTGATGCAGAGGGAGGGCACCAGCGCAGGTTCAATTCCCCACACTGACACAGATTACCATGAAGGGGATGCTCTCTCAACCTCACCCCATCACCCATGTGGTGATCATCAGCGTAAACCACCATGAGTGGTCTGTCTAATGAGAGTTCTTCGGGACTCTATTCTATCAATGTTAGCATTTTATTTTTTTTTAACAAAAAGTTTTATTGAAGAAGAGATTTTTATTATTATATTAAACCAAAAACAAAGCAACTCAAATAACTGAACAAAATTACACCCTTTGCATGTAGATACAAAACAAGTTAAAGTCTATAAACGGACAGAAGAAAAACAAAAATAAACAATAAATAATTCGGCTCAGCATAACACAATGATAGCTCTCATTCTTCGAGAGCATTACACATTCATATGTTCATAATTCTTCATATTTGATTCATTAGACAATATCGTCATGGCTACATAAATGTCCTTTTTAAAGTGGCAGATAAGCCTGTATCGCGGTAATCCAAAAAGGGTTGTCATATCTTATATAAATCTGTGCTTTTTGGTGCATCATACTGGTGAGAAAGTCCAAAGGGATATTCTACATGACGAGCTTACAACGACCCAACAGACCCGGGGTGGGGGGGGGGGGGGCGGCTTTCAGACATCCAACACAACAGAAAATTTTTCCTAGCACAGGAAGTATGGGGGAGATATTAAACGAGTATTTCGCATCAGTATTTACTGTGGAAAAGGATATGGAAGTCGTAAAATGTAGGGAAATAGATGATGACACCTTGCAAGTTGTCCATATTACAGAGGAGAAAGTTTTGGATGTCTTGAAACGGGTCCCCAGGACCTGATCAGGGGTACCCTAGAACTCTGTGGGAAGCTAGAGAAGTGATTGTTGGGACTCTTGCTGAGATATTTGTAATATGGATAGTCACAGGTGAGGTGCTGGAAGACTGGACGTTGGCTAACGTCGTGCCACTCTTTAAGAAGGGCGGTTAGGACAAGCCAGGGAACTATAGACCAGTGAGCCTGATGTTGGTGGTGTGCAAGTTGTTGGAGGGAATCCTGAGGGACAGGATGTGCATGTATTTGGAAAGGCAAGGACTGATTAGGGATAATCAACATGGCTTTGTGCGTGAGAAATCATGTCTCACAAACCTAATTGTGTTTTTTGAGGGAGTAACAAAGAGGACTGATGAGGGCAGAGGGGTAGATCTGATCTATATGGACTTCAGTAAGGGTTGTGATAAGGTTCCCCATGGGAGACTGATTGGCAAGGTCAGATCTCATGGAATACAGGGAGAACTAGCTATTTGGATACAAAGGTAGAAGTCAGAGAGTGGTGATGGACGGTTGTTTTTTCAGAATGGAGGCCTGTGACCAGTGCAGTGCCAGAAGGATGTGTGCTGGATTCACTACTTTTGTCATTGACATAAATGATTTAGAAGCGAACGTAAGAGGTACAGTTCGTAAGTTTGAAGGTGACACCAAAATTTGAGGTGTAGTGGGCAGAGAAGAGGGTCACCTCAGATTACAATGGGATCTTGACTAAATGGCCAAATGAGCTGAGAAATGGCAGATGGAGTTTAATTAAGATAAATATGAGGTGCTGCACTTTTGGAATTTCAGCAGGACTTGTACACTAAATGGTAAGGTCGCAAAGAGTGTTGCTGAACAAACAGACCTTGGAGTTCAGCTTCATAGCTCTTTGAAAGTGGAGTCGCAGGTAGATAGGATAGTGAAGAAAGCGTTTGGTATGCTTTCCTTTATTGGTCAGAGTATAGAGTAAAGGAGTTGGAAGATTATGTTGCGGCTGTACAGGACATTGGTTAGGCCACTGTTGGAATATTGCGTGCAATTCTGGTCTCCTTCCTATCGGAAACTTGAAAGGGTTCAGGAATGACTTGCAAGGATGTTGCCAGGGTTGGAGGATTTGAGCTATAGGGAGAGGCTGAACAGGCTGCGGCTGTTTTCCCTGGAGCGTCCCAGTCAGAGTGGTGACACTATAGAGTTTTGCAAAATTATGAGTGGCATGGATAGGGTAAATAGGTAAAGTCTTTTCTCTGGGGTTGGGGAGTCCAGAACTAGAGGGCATAGTTTTAGGGTGAGGAGAAAGATATAAAAGTGACCTATGGGACAACTATTTCACACAGAGGGTGGTGCGTGTATGAAATGAGCTGCCAGGTGTAGTGGGGGAGGCTGATGCAAGTGCAACATTTAAGCGGAATTTGGATGGGTAAATGAATAGGTAGGGTTTGGAGAGATATGGGCTAGGTGCTGGCAGGTGGGACTAGATTGGTTTGGGATATGTGATCGGCATGGATGGGTTTGACCGAAGGGTCTGTTTCCATGCTTTACATCTCTATGCCTCTATGACTCTACGAATTATAATAATCTCTGTTTTTGATGCACTATTCTGGTGAGAAAGTCCAAACGGATATTCTCCACGATGAGCTTACAAAGACCCAACAGCCTCGGGGAGTTTTCAGACAATCAACACAACAGAATATTTGTCCTAGCACAGAAAGTAAGGATATATATATATTTTTTTCCTATGTGCATCTGCGTAAGATACTCTGGGCAGGCCCAGGAAAAGAGAAACCGGGTCCATCTCCCATTCGGGCCCCAAGATGCACTCTACCACACCGAACACATTGCTCCAATATATATGAAGCCTGCAGCAGGGCCACATGCAATAAGCAAGAGTGCATGTATTCATTTTGCATTTAGGACATGCTGAAGATAATCCCACTTTGAATTTTGAGAGAAAGCCTGGTGTCAGATAGACCTTAAGAATATTTTTTAACTGCATGGAATGGGGGCTATTACAGATCAAAATCCTTTGAGCATTTTCACAAATATTCTCCCATGTCTCCGAAGAGATCTAAACCCCCAACTGTCTCGCACAGACGTCACGAACCTGCACAGTCTTGTCTGAGTGGACACTATCCAATTAATGATAAAGGGTGCTGACAGAGAGGGTATTCTTAACAATAAATACCCGCTTATCTCTATCAGATCTGTAAGAGTATGTTCAAAGTAATTTTTAAATCAAATCTCTAATCTGAAAAAAAACAGAAGAAGTCTCCACGGGCAAGTCCATACTCACGAGTTATTTGATCAAATGATATCATTGTTTCTCCCTCTAGTAACACATGGTGGATCAGTGGTTTGCACTGCTGACTCACCGCACCAGGGTCACAGGTTTGGTTCCAGCCTTGGGTGACTGGCTGTGTGGAGTTAGTATATTGTCAACTGTGTCTGCGTAGGTTTCTTCCCACAGTCACAATGATGTGCAGGTTAGATGTATTGGCCATTGATAAATCGCTCATAGTGTTCCAGGATCTGTAAGTTGGGGAATTAATCAGGGTAAATATAGCATGGTAGGGAAATGGGTCTGTGGGGGTTACACTTCAGAGGTTGGAAGTAGACTTGTGGGGTCCAAGGACCTGTTTCCATACTGTAGGGATTTTACTAATTCTAAATCACCCAAGCAATGTACCCCCCCCCCCCCCCCCCCCCCCCCCGCCTGCACACAGTTTTAACCTGGAATCCATTATCCCCAGTTGACAATGCAGTATACCAATTATGGGGTAAGAAACATGGTAATGGCTGTATTGCCCTCAATCTGACGCATTGTCCTTTATTCTTTAACAGTATTGATCATCATTAGTTTATGACAATATTCCATAAACGTTATCGTTTTCTCTAATAACAACAGGCTAATAAGGGTTCACTTTGTCTGGGAGAACTCAATGTCTAGCCATATTGATGCCGAGACCTCAGCGGCCCAGACACTCAAATATGATGAGAAAAAACTTAATTGATTGTTTTTAATCGGGGAAATCAACTCCCCACAATCTGTGGGGCAGTTGCAATTTTGTTAGCTCGATAAAGAATCGCTTATGGTGCCAAATAAAAGAGCTAAACCAGCCATTCTTTTCCGAAAAAGCATCTTAGATTAATTACTTACAGCGTGGAAACAGTCCACACAGACCCGCCAAAGCACAACTCACCCAGACCCATTCCCCTACATTTACTCCGTCACCCAATACTATGGGCAATTTAGCATGGCCAATTCACATTTTTGGACTGTGGAAGGAAATCCATGCAGACACGCGGAAAATGTGCAAACTGCACGCAGTCAGTCTCCTGAGCCAGGAAGTGAACTTGGGTCATTGGCACTGTGAGGCAGCAGTGCTAACCACTGTACCACCGTGCTGCCCACATGTGTCATCTGTTTGGGAAACATCAAAGAAAGCATTCACATGAGGTGTAGGAAATGAGGAAGGACATTCATTTTAATATCAGCTATCCAACCTAGCCAGGATATTGGAAATGCCTCCCATCTTTGAAGGTCTTGTTTAATTTTGTCAAACAAATGGACATAGTTCACGTTAAATAAATGATCAAAGATAGATGTAATGAATATACTTGAAATAGGGCCACCACCCCCGTGACCAGTTAAAAGGAAACCAGGATTTGGCCTCAGTATCAGGTATTTCCAAAGACCTCCCATAGGTATGGCCTCCAACTTTTTAAAATTAATCTTATCGCTGGAAAGGCAACAAGTGAATTATTGCATTGCATCACACGAACTACTGAACTTGCGGAATTTGACAAAAAAACGTAAGACCCTCATCTGCATACAATGTATTCTGGCGTGACTTCTATCCCACTTATGGGGCAGATATGTTGACATCCCTACGGATGGCCTCCGCCAGTGGCTCAATCCCCAACGTAAACAACAATGGCGAAAGGTGTCAACCTTGTCGGCTGCCTGGAGAAATATTAATATTACTGGTTGACACACCATTAGTGAGAACCGCAGCCAGAGGATCATGGTAAAGGACCCTCACCAACTTGATAAAAACTTTGCGTAGACCAAACCATTCTAATGTACAGAGGAGATCCGGCCACTCAACCAAATCAAATGCCTTCTCTCATCTAATGATATCAATAATCCCTGGACAGATTGTTGTTGACACTCTTGGATCATATTGAGTAACCACTTATCATTGTGGGAAGATCCACAGCCCTTTATAAAGCCTGTTTGGTCCTCTTTGGTAACGGAAGGCAGCAAAGTTTCCAGCCTTAATGCACGGGTTTCAGAGAGGATTTTGAAACCAACATTTAAAAGTGAGATTGGCGTGTAAGAAGCACAATCCTCCAGGGTCTTCCTTTCTTCAGCATCAGAGAGATATGAACCTCTCTTATGGATGGAGGGAGGGGTTCGTCACTGTATGAGTGAAGAAACGTGTTAAACATCAGCCCTGACAATAGGTTTATCAATTATGTATAAAATTCACTAGGAAATCCGTCAGGAACGTGCGTCTTTACATTCTGAAGCTGCTTCACACCCTCCTGCACTGACAATGGTGCATTAAGACACAACACTTATTCAGGGGTTACTCCTAGAAAACCCAGGTTCTTGAAAAATGACTCCATAATAATACATCCATCCTCACAATATTCAGTCTGAAATAATTTGGAGAAAAATCTCAGACAGGCTGCATTAATCTTTTTGGAATCGAAGGTAAGGATCCTAGTACCTTCCCTAATTGAGGTAATGGCTTGAGAGGGGCGCTCGTTTTCCTAGCAAGATAGGCTAAATATTTGCTTGGCTTATCACCATGTTCAAACAACCTTTGTTTTGCAAAAGTAAGTTCAATCTTGGCTGTCTGTGTGAGCGTGGAATTCACTGTAGACCGAAGTGTTGTGATCCTCTGCAGCTTAGCCACTGAGGGTCAATCACAGTATTCCCTCTCGGCTGCCCTCAGCTGTGCCTAAAGCCAGCGTTCCTGCTCCCACTTCTGCTGCATCCTCAGGAATAATTATTCCCTTGGCATAAGCCTTAACAATTTCCCATAGAGTGGATGGGTTACTGGTTGAATCTGAATTAATGGCTAAGAAAGATCTGAATTCATTGCAGAAATACTCAATGAACTAACTAGACTTATGAATAAAGGGATACATTTGCCAGTGTCTCAAATCTGTTATATTGCCCTTAATCTTAATCAATAAGTATACTGCTTCATGGTAATATTCCAAATTGTGCAGGATGCCACCGAATCTAAGATTGTTGCAGGATGGGGAAGATATCAACCCTCGTGCAGTATTTCTGCATGTTAAAGAAGAAAATAAAATCCCTACTTGTGAGGTAGATCTGCCTCCAGACATCCACTAGCTCTAGTTCTGCACACAAATCCACTAATTGCTTACATTATAATGAGGGTATCGGGGGACCTTTGGACATTCTGTCCACTGTGGGGTACGTGAGACAGTTGAAATCGTCTATAATAATGTGTCACGAGGCAAGATAACTTAATTTGGAAATTGCATCTAACATGGTTTTCGAAGGATGCGACAGGAGGCAATAAACAGCCAAAATACTGTACTCTTTGCTATAGTTCAAGGAATTCGGGATATGATCCTCCTTTGAGTGTCAAATATAATTTAGTAATGTAACTGGAAGTTTCTTCCTATCCAGTATGGCTTCTCCCCTACTCCTACTATTAAAAAATGTGAAATAAATCCGATCAAACCCGCCCTGCTGTAATGTCAAATGTTCCTTGTCAGAAAGGTGCATCTGCTGTAATAGGACCACATCCACCCTCTATTTTCTAAGACTAGAAAGTACATTTTCCCTCTTGACTGTACGATGACTCCTCTTATTGTTCCAGGTACACCATTTAAGCACATCATTATCCATCACACACCGTAGCAACATTTGAGCTCTAGAGAGGAAGAACTCGAATTACACATCACTAATCATGAATGAAAAACGACGAATAGAGCTTAAAAACAACACAAACTAAGACTACGACAACTAACAAGCTCTCAAAACTTTTTCAAAACTAAACTCAATAAAACCAAAAATCGAAACAAAGTCCAAAGTGCCAATGACACTCGATAGGGAATTTATCCCACACCCGTCCAGTGGAGACGGTTACATATCACAAAACGTCATCTTCTACCCGCTACCAATATGACATCCGGGGCAATTAATAACAAAAATCGGGCTTCAACTGCATTTTGGTCGATATTTAGTCACCACACCTATCTTTGTAACCCATTTCAACTTGAGCCGCACCCCAAACACAAGCATGGAAAGAAAAACAGAGTAGTAATACTAATGAAGAAGTTAAAAGTGAATACTCTACACATCCCCGATTACAGTTTAACACTGGTTAATACCAGAAAAATCCAAGAAAATTTCTTGAAGAGAGAAACATGATTATCTAAACATCCGTTTTACTTTAAAATGTCCACAAAGGTTTCGCTTTCTCTGGAGAGTCAGAAGATTGTATGGATCCATTGAAAGCAATATGGAGTATCGGTGGGTACCGTAAGGAATACTGAATACAGAGTTCCCTTACTCTTCTGTTGATGTCATCAAAAGATTTTCTTTTCTGAATCACCACCGTTGAAAAGTCCTGAAAGAACGTAATACTGGAGCCCTCTTGAAATAAAGCAATGAGAAGATTGTGTTCTGGAAGATTCCGTCAATCTTTGTTTATTCCCATAACTACGTAACTGCACAAAGACAGAGCGAACGCTTTGGTCTGAGTCTGACCTGCGCACATAACCCAACGAACTGTCTCTGTCTTCACCTGCCCCCTTTTTATTTTTGAAGTGAAGAAATCACAGCAGCCAGTTCTCAATAAACTCACTGGCTGAACACCTTCCATCCGGTCCAGCTAACCGACGATGTGAACATTCTCATCCTACCCCTGTTCTCGCGGTCGTCATCATGTTCAGTTAAGGTATGGACCTGGTTTTCAAAGGCAAGTATCCTCGCCTGAGAGGAATCGATCACGGTCTCTGCCAATGCAGTTCGGCACTTGACATTGTTCTGTTTCGAAGGCTGTCAAGTTGCTGCTCATGTTTTTGCAGCACGGCTGAGAACGGCTGCAGCCACTGCTGAACTGTTGTTCAATCATGGCTTCAATCATTTCACATAACTTGGTGAACTCAGTGACCAAGGCCTGGTGAGTAACTGGATCCATCGAACGAGCAGAGTGGGTTGCAGCAGCGGCCTCAGGTATGGTCGATGCTTCTGACGGATGCACCAATTGTTGGGACTTACTCGATCCTTTCCCATGTTTTGTCATTTCCACTTGACAAAACATGATTAGTAAAGATTCTGTCGCTCTTTTAGTGTTGAATTTTAAGTAAATGGCTGGGAGTGGGTGGGTTAGAGAACCACTTTGCCCGTGCTGTGATGCAGAGCGAAGTAAAGCAGACCTTCTGGATCGCCGCCATCTTGTATTCCCCCTTAACATTTTATCGATATTATCATTTCATTTTGCATTATATTCCTGGATGTTCTGGACCCATGTAATTTGATACAAATTGCTGCAAATTGCTGCCCATTCCTCGATAATCCTGCCTCCTTTGTTATTCATGAACCTTCTGTCGGTGCCTCAAAAATATTCAATATCTCTGCCTCCAATGCTCTGTGGAGACGAGAGTTCCAAACACTCACAGCACTTTGAGAAAACGAATATAAACCTTATGATCTGAGCGTGTGATTAGTTTTTCTTTTGTGTCTCCTTATGTGAGAAGGACATAATTACATTGAAAGCACTTCAGCGATGTTTCATTTCATGTATTCCTGGGGTGAAGGGCTTATATTATGAAGGTTTTAACAGGTTATTCGTGGAATGAGAATGACACATACGAGACCTTGAGGAGAGTGGATCAGGTATGTACCCACTGGGTGTTTGTATAGTCCAAATTTGTTGTCATTGTCATAGAACCTCTACAATGTGGAGGCAGGACATTCCGTCCATTAAGCCCACACTGATCCACCAAACAGCATCCCACCTGGACGTGCCCCCAATCCTATCCATGTAACCCTGCAACTCCCATAACTAACCCAACAAACGTAGGCATCACTGGGCAATCCACTTTAAACGGCACATCTTTGAAATGTGGCAGGAAACTGGAGCACTAAGTGGAAACACACACAGGCATGGGGAGAATGTTTAAACTCCACATAGAGGGTCGCCCGAGGTTGGAATTGGACCCAGCTCCTTGGTGATGTGAGGTAGCAGTTCTACCCACAGATCTAACATACTCCTCCGTTAGTTCTGTTAGTAACTTGTGGCTGACTAAAGAAATCTGCCCGACTTGTTCTTACCACTAAACCTCATCCAGTCTGAGACCTTTATCATCGGCCATATCACCAATCTGGTTACATTTAACATTTGTTGTGACCAGTGTAGGAGTGGGACTAGAAAAGGAAATAGTGACACCCTCCGTTCTCAGTCACAACTGGAATGAGAAAAAAAATCACAAAGTGGGAATACATTCAAGTGGGAATTCTCTTTCCCAGAAGATTGGGAGGGCTGAATCTTTATATCATATCGAGGCTGGCTTCGGCTGATTTTCCATAGACAGGTAGATCAGGGATAATGGAGCATGGAGAGCATAGTGCAGCTGGGACCACAATGAGATGCGCCACAACCTGATTTACTGGTGCATTAGTGTCAAAGGGCTGACTGGCCCCCTCGTGTCCCTCAGCCCTATGTTCTGATGTTCCAATCAGCCCTTCGCACCTGCAAGCCAGGGATGGGTCGAGGCCACTCCGATAGTTATGTGTAATTTTGGAAATGTACTTGGAAAATCCAGGCTGGGCCAGAAAGTGACCCTAACCCCTAATCCCTGTTTCCAGGCTTTCCCTCTCTGTGACTTCTGCTCCAGATGTAAGGCATGTCCCAGACCCAGATTCGCTGTGAATACAGCCCTCATACTCCACTCAGAGTTAACTCAAACAAATCCTCTGCTCATCCGAATGTAGCATTACACAACACAGCTTCCAGGAAAACAACCAGTTACTTTCCAAAAGCTTAACGTGTGAAATTAATAAATAATAACAAGAGTAGGTTATTTGGCCCTCAAGATTGCCTTGTCATTTAATACGAACATGGCTGATCTACTCCAGGTCTAACTCCACTTTCTTGCCGTCTCCTTGTATCCCTCCACACCTCTCTCGGTCAGGGAATTCCAGACATTCACTACCTTCTGGCAGAAGACATCACTTTGCAACTCAGACCCGATATCGATGTTCCATATTCGGTATCTATTTCCTCGAGTTCGAGACTCCACCCAGGAATGGTAACAACGTCTCAACATCAACCCCTCTCTGGGTCTTGCATTTTGCAGCAGTACCACTCCTCATTCATTTAAACCCCAATGAATAATCCCCTCACCATTTTAGAGATTTTCAAGAACACAAACCTTCCATCCCAGGAACCCGTCTTTTGAACCAACCTAGTTACTTGCTGCATCTGCATGCTGGCTTCATGTTTCATACACCTGAAGACTCCAATTCCTTTGTACTGCTCCTTTTCTGGAAGTCCTCTCCATTAAATAGCAGCCTGTCTTTTGGTTCTCAGTGTCATCCACAAACACGGAAGTATATTGCACTCAGCTCCATCCTTCAGACTCTCAGTATAGAGTGTAAATAACTGATGCCATCGGACTCATAGCTGTGGTACTCCAGCAGATACACCTTTATCATGAAGATTCATTTATCCTGACTCTCCGATTTCTATGTGCTCACCAATCATCATCCCATGTTAATACATTATCCATCATCCTACGAGCTACTGTCTTGTTTAAGAACTTTTATTTTCTAATGCCTTGTGTGGAAAATCTCTGGAAAGCCTCGTGTCAACCAGATCCCCTTCATCAAATCTGCTTGTTACATTCTCAGGCATCTCCAGAAATACTTTGCATGATTTAATAGGACAAAGTATAATTTCTCTTTCATAAAACCAATCGGACCCTGCATGAAGCTTTTCTAAATGTCCATGCAGGCCAAGTTTTCCAAATTAAGCTCGTCCCACCTGCTTTTATTTGGCCCATATGCCTCTAACTGGTTCCCATTCATATGTTTGTCCAAATGAGTTTTAAAAGTTGCACCTGTACTGGCATCTACCACTCTTCCTCTGACAGCTCATTCCATGCACAACTACCCGCTGTGTAAAAAAGTTGCCCCTTCGTTCGTTTTAAATCTTTCATCTTTCACCTTAAACCTAGGCGTACTATGGCTGAACTCCCCCATGCCTTTGGAAAGATTTTGGCTATTCACCCTATCCATATCTCTCATGATTTTAGAAACTTTTACAATGTCACCACCCAACCGTCTACACTCCATCTGATTGTAATTTCAAGAACAAGCATTTAAAGTGAAGCACTGCCAATTTAAACAATACTAAACATCACAGGTAAACAATACTCAGCCCAAACTTCATATGGTGATTTGTTTTTCTCCATATTACAACACTAAGGCAGCATGAAATTCTTGCGAGTGCCAATAAGAAGTCAACACCTGGATTCCTTTGTCTACAGCGGGCGATGATCTCGACAGTGAAAACGTATGTATGGCCAGATCTTGCCACGCCCTCTTTTCCCTGTCGCCCATCCTTCACCTCTGACAGGGATTAAAAATCCCAGTTTCTAATCATTTTCAGTTCTGAAGAAGTGTCACACTAAACTTGAAATGCTGATGCTTTTTCTCTGCCTCTGCGGATGCTGACAGATCTGCTGAGTTTCTCCAGAAATGAATAGGCACAGAACAAATTTTCACTAAAACAAATAAGTATGGATACTGGAAATAAAAATTCAAAAATTGCTGGAGAAACTGGGAGCTTTGTAAAGGGTCACTGGACCTGAAAGTTTCACTCTGCATTCATTCCACAAAATGTTGCAACATTTTCAGTGATTTCTTCAGCAATTTCTGTTCTTGGGCAATTTCCAAAGAAGGATGTCAAAGATGCTCAAACATCCTGTCCAACTTGGAATGCCATACACTGGGAACTGAACAATAACGCATGCTGCACAAGTTCCTTGATTCTGAAACTGCAAAAGACTGACATCACTGACACTACAGAGTGTTTAATCATGGTCAGGGAGAAAAACAGAGGGAAACACATTCACTTCAAATACCGATATTGACATTGTGGAAAAGAAACGATTTAGATTATTACCTTAAATGGATTGAGTTTAAGTAACAAATTGGAGGTGTGACACCAGGGAGATGCCCTCAGCAGAATGAGAATAAGAAAATGAAAGTGTTACCGCATCAGAAACCAGGTTTGATCACTGAATACAGGGCTGATGCCAAGGTTGGAATCACATGCACCTAAATCTGTTAACATCCCATTAAAGATCGGATTTAAGCTCTTTCATCGTGCTAAATCCAAGTATAAATGTCGATGGACTATTAAAAAATTTAGTGGAGGAGAGGAGTCCACAAATATCCTCATCCTAAATATCAGAACACCTCTGTACATCAGTGAAAAAAAAGTCAAATGTGTGGTGTCTGCACTTTCTTCAGCCAAAGGTGTTGAGTGGATGATATAGCTCGCACTCATCATGATGTCCACAGACTTACAGATGCCAGTCTTCAAACAATTCGATTCGCTGCACGTAACATGAAGAAACAGCTGAACACAGTAGATAAACAAAGGCAATGGGCCCTCACCCCATTCCTGCAATAGGACTGAAGACTTCTGCTGCACAACAAGCCGTGTCCCTGGGGAAGTTGTTTCATTCCAGCTCCAACTCTGACATCTCTCTGGCATTGTGAAAAATTACTCAGCTATGTTCAGTCCCCGAAGAGGAGAATAATTACAATCTGACCAATTACCACCTTGAAGTCCCATCACGACAGTCACCAACTTACAGATTGGCTGAGGAGCTACACCAAAGACCAAGACAATTAGTATAAGGCTCACTCCACTCCATCCATTCCAACCAAGGATTCGTCAGGACCATTAAATACACTAAGATAGAAGAGGATGAAATAATGGTCTCCTTTGATGTAACAACCCTGTTTAGCTCAATCAACATTAACCTGGCCAAGGAAACACTGACTACACTATTAGAAGACGCAAAAACACAGACACCAAACACCACTAACTTCATTAACAAGGAGAATATCTTCAGGCTAGTTGTCTTATGCCTTACCACCCACTTGACCTTCAACAACAAAACTTACAGACAAACCAATGGAACACCCATGGGATCTCCGATATTGGGGGTTCTTATTAGAGGCAATAATGAAGAGACTTGAGCAAACAGCTCTGCCAGCTATCCAACCCAAGCTCTGGATCCGCTACGTGGATGACACCTTTGTCATCACGATACAAAACAAGTTAGAAGAAACTTTGACGACCATCAATAATACCATTACTGGCATACACTTCACTAAAGAGGAGTAAAACAACAACAAACTGCCATTCCTAGATGTCACAGTAGAGTGAACAGCCAATGGGGTACTTCAAACCAGCGTCTACTAAAAAAAACAACACATATGGACCAAATATTGAACTACAGAAGCAATCATCGCAACATCCACAAATGAAGTTGCATCAGAACATTATTTCAATGTGTCAACATACATTGCAGCACAAAAGTAGTACACAGAGCAGAGGAAAATCACCTGTACTGTGTATTCAAAAAGAATGGGTACCCAATGAACACAGTCCACCGATTTCTCAGCAACAAACCCAAACAAGCAGACAAAACACGTGCAGAAACCCTTGCCACTCTCCCCTGCATCAAAGACACCTCGGAAATGAATGCCAGACTATTCATACCCCTTGGCATTATTGTAGGCTACAAATTCACCAGCACACTAAAACAGCAGCAAATGAACTTGTAAGACCTTATACAGACAATGAGCAAAGCTAATGTCATTTAGAAAATACCATGCAAGTAATGTACCAATCAATACATTGGACAGACAGGCAGAAAACTAGGATACATGAACACCAAAGAGCCACAAAAGGACATGACCATCTCTCGCTAGTATCCTCATATAAAGATTAAAGAGGACACCACTTCGACTGGGACAATACATCCATCCAAGGGCAAGCCAAACAAAGACATGCACAAGAATTCCGAGGAGCATGGCATTCCTATCAGAACTCTATCAACAAACACATCGAGTTAGACCCCATCTATCACCTGCTGCGAAAAGGAACAGGAAGTGACTTCACCACAGGAAATAACATCATCAAAGGAAATGACATCACCAACTCAAAGAAGCACAAAGACACAAATAGAAAGCAGGAAGTTTCAGCATTGCTTTGCATACAGTCCACTGAAGATGCTATCTGGTAAAGTAATGAAACGTCTGGAAATGAACCTTTCAGCTCAGCGAGTAAACCTACGTTCACATCCTCATCCTGAGCTACAAATCTTCTCAAAGCCCACTATGTTCATAGTTAATTTCGATGGCACAGCACGTGCACTCAATATCCTGCAGTTGAGACAAATATCTTGTACTTGTTTAACAATACAAAGCATTTTGTGTAGCTCAGTGATGGTAACCTGATTATAATAAATTCACACTGAGCTGAAAGTGGGCACTTCAAATATGACGCAAAATCTGGGTATGGTAGTGTAGTGGGTAGTGTCCCTGTCTCTGAGCCAGAGCTCTGGATTTGATTCCAATTCCTGAACTTGTGTGGTAGTGTTCCTAGCTCTGGACTAGAAGGCCTGGATTCAAGTCCTGCCTGTTGCAGAGGTATGTCACAGCATGACAGAACAGGCAGATGAGCAAACACACAAGAGAATAATGTAACAGCTTTATGGGTATTGCGCAGTGAGGATAGTGTCCCTTCCTCCGGACACAAAGGTCTAGGTGTATAGCCCACAGAAGTGACTCAGGATATATCCGAACAAACTGATTAAAATGGATTTAGAATTGTGACTTGATGGAGAAGGAAGAGGTGTCAGAATGGAATTTCACAATTTAGACCCAGGATGACTGAACGTTCAGTGTTCGTGTTGATAGGAAACACATTTCATAGCAGTAGAGGTTTATAAAATCGGAACGGTCATGGATAGGGTGAGTAGTCAGGACTTTCGCCCAGATTAGGGGCGTCCAAAACCAGAGGGCCATTGGTTGAACGTGAGAGGGGAAAGGTTTTCAAGAGCCTAAAGGGCACCTTTTCACACAGAGGGTGGTGTGCATATGGAATGAGCTGCCAGACGAAGTGGTGGAGACTGGTACAAATACAGCATGTAAAAGGCATCTGGATGCTGACAGACCTGCCACGCTTTTCCAGTGATTTCTGTATTTCTTCTAAAAATGCATTCATTTTAACACAGGTATTCTGAATAGATTATTTTTATTTTTTTTTTAATGACGCAGGGACATGTAAACATATTTCAAATCGATCAAGACCATTTCTGATAAGGGTATGGCTCTGTGTATGACAGCAGCAATGATGCACCCACATGGAGCAGGGAATGTGATGGAGACATAGTTTGGACAATGTACAAGGAGGTCTCACATGGTCCAGTTTGGGAGAGAATGGCATTATTGTGTGATTCAACTCAGAGTGGGAGAAAATGTCATCTGCCCGAGAGAAAATGGCCTATTGCACTCTCTCTCCTTCATTGCTCCTCATCACAGCAATGTGTGCGAGCTGAAAAAAACTCTACAGTCGTCGATTCCGTTCTTATTTTTATAGAATCCCTGCAGTATTGAAACAGGCCCTTCGGCCCAACAAGTCCACACCAACCTTCCCAACCCATTCGCCTATATTTACCCCTGACTAAAACACCTAACCTGGAAATCCATGACCACCACAGACAATTTAGCATGACCAATCCACTGAACCTACATAGTTTGAGCTGTGGTAGGAAACTGGATCACTCAGTAGAAGCTCACAAAGGAAAGTGGAGAATGTACAAACTCCACAGAGACAGTCACCCAAGGCTGGAATCGATCCCAAGTCCCTGGTGCTGTGAGGCAGCAGTGCTAACCACATGCGAACCCTTTGGTTGATCGCTGACCAGAATTCATTTGAATGTACTCACTGCCGAAAGCAAAGGGAATTCAAACAATTCCAACTCTCCCTGGATGAAATCCCATTGCTAGCAGCTGTGTGAATACAATATCTCAACATCTTCAGAAGCAAAATAACGTTTTAGACAATCTTGCAATTTTTCCTTTTGTCATTTCTTTCAAGTTAAAATGGCAGAGACTTTGTTTGTCGGTATGTGTGTGTGTGTGTATTTAGAAAGGGAATTATTGATTATATATTTGCAATACCCAAACAGTTTGCTATTCATCATTCCATCATAGTTTGAGTAACATTGCTCTGGATCATAAACATGTTGTTTTAGCAGATTACAGAGATTACAGAAACCAGTCTGACTTGTTCCTAAAACTGACCCTGACCCAATCTGAGATAGATATCATCGGCCACATCACAAACCTGGTTACCTTTAACATTTGTTGTGAGCAGTGGAGGAGTGGGACCAGAAAAGGAAACAGTGACCCCAAAAGCCGGGGAACTATAGACCGGTGAGCCTGATGTCGGTGGTGGGTAAGTTGTTGGAGGGGATTCTGAGGGATAGCATTTACACACATTTGGGAAGGCACGGGCTAATCATGGTAGCCAACGTAGCTTTCTGATTGGAAAATCGTGTCTCATTAATTTGGTTGAGTTTTTTGAGGATGTGACAAAGAAAATTGATGTAGGCATAGACATTGTCTATATGGACTTCAGCAAGGTGTTCATTTAAACAACAAAGAGCATAGAAAATTTCGAACCCAGGAACAAACCCTTCTCCCTCCAAGCATGAGCCGATCCAAATGTACTGCCCAAATCTGTCGCCCAATCATATCCCTCTGCTCCTCACCTACTCATGCATCTGTGCAGACGCATCGTAAATGAATCTGCCTTGCCTGCCTGTACCACCTCTACGAGCAACGCATTCCAAACCCCCATCACCCTCTGTGTGAAGTACTTATCGCGTGTATCCCCGTTAAGCTTTCCACCTCTCACTTTGAAAGCGTGACCTCTCGTTATTGAATCCCTCACCCTGGGAAAAAGCTTGTCTCCATCCATCCTGTCTATACCCATTATAATTTTGCAAACCTCAATTTGGTTCCCCCTCAATCTCCTTTTTTCTAGTGAAAATAAACCTAACCTACTCAACCTCTCTTCATAGCTAGTAATTCATTCCAATTTGTAGACAGATTAGTAAGTTTCAGTCACATAGGATACAGAAGAAGCTAGTCACAATTGGCTTGAAGGAAGAGGGGTATTTTTCAGACTGGAGACTTGTGAGCAGCAGTGTGCTGTAAGAATCAGTATGGAGTTCACTGCATTTCATCATTTATGTCAAGGATTTAGATGTGGATATTGGAGACATAGTTAGTAAGTTTACGGAATACATCAGAAAGGTGGTGTCATAGATTATCTCAGAGTACAACGAGACCACAATTAGATTGGGCAAAGGGGCAAGGAGTGACAGATGAAGTTTAATTTAGATACATATGAGGTTTTGCATTTTGGTAAGGTAAATCAGGCAGAAATTACACACATAATGGTAAGGTCCTGGGGCGTGTTGTGAAACAAAGGGACATAGGGCTGCAGGTACACTGTTCCTTGAAAATGGAGTCGCAGGTAGACAGGGTAATGCAGAACACATTTGGAACATTTGCCTTAATCAGTCAGAGCATTGAGTATAGGAGTTGTGGTGGCATGTTTTATCTGTACAGGATGTTGGTGAGGCCACGTTAAGAATACAGCGTACAACTCGGTTTTCTGCAGAAAAAAATTACATATTGTCTCAGGAGTGGAGGTTTGAGCTTTAGGGAGAAGTTTATGAGTTTGAAGTGTTTCCCCTTGAAGTGTTATTCTGAACAGCCACGTTCTGCTCCCCAGGATAGGGGAGTCCAGAACAAGAGAGCATAGGTTGAAGGGGAGAGAGCGAATGATTTAGAAGACACCCGAAGGTAAATGTTTCATACACAGAGTGGTGTGTGTACAGAAAGTGCCCTCAGAGGAAGTGGTGAAGGCGGTTACAATCGCACATTTAAAAAGTATCTGAGAAGAGGGATATTGGCCAAATACTGACAAATGGGACTGGATAAGATTTGATATCTGATCGGAGTGAACAGATTGGACTAACCGTCTGTTTCTGTTCTGCATTACTCTCTGATTCTATAAGAAGGATGATGTAAAAATCTGAAAGTACCTTTCAAGTCAGAAATCCCTTCACTGGAAGTTTATTGTGCCTCTGTGTTCTCATTGATTGAAAGCTGCATTAATTAAATATTTGATAGAGAAGTGATTCCTGGATAAAGTGACACAGACAGGCAAGTGCGGATGAGACCACAACCTGATCAGCCACAATCTTAATGACTGGTGGAGAAGGCTCAAAGTATCTAATGACACCTTCCTGGTCCTCAGTCCCATGTTCCTGTGTTCCATTCAGCCCCTCAAATCAGCTAGACAGGGGCAGTTGGAGGCTACTTGCTGCTATAAACTGGTTCACAGAAACAGACGAGACCATTCAGCCCTTGACGACTGTCACACACACTTTGAGGTGATTTGTGAAATGTAATTAGAAAACTCAGGCTGGGTATGAAATACAAACCTCATCTCTCTTTACAGAGCTTTCCCTCTCTGCAACTTGTGCTTTATTTGTTGGTCATGTTGTAGACACAGATTCACTGAATACAACCCCCATACCTCACCCAGCGATGGCTCACAAAATCCTCAGGTCTCATTGACTGCAATAAACAATAACAGAACATCCATGAAAATAACACCCACTAAATTTCCAATAGCAGAATGGGAGAACGTTAGAAACAGGGGCAGGTCTTTCACTAAGATCATGACTGATCTGCTCTTGGTCTCAAATCCTCTTTCATACCCAATTCTTCATAGCCTTCAACTCTCCGAAAGATCACTATCCATCTACCTCCTCTTCAAATACTTTCAGTCATCTGGCTGTCCGAACACCCTTGAGAAGAAAAGTCCACACATTCAATACCACCTGTTTGAAGAAAATACTTGCGGCTCCTATATCATGGCTTATTGATGTGAACAAAAGAGTTTGACACAAGGGTTCAGGTAATAATGACTGGCTCTGATGTCAAAGCAGTGGTTTACTTCTGTTGACACCAAGGAGCTTAACAAAACTGCACGTAATTGGAATCAGAGTAAACGCTCCAGTATTTGGAGTCAAACATGGCACAAAGGAAGATGCTCATCATCCCAGTCCTGGATCACCTCTGTGGGCAATTGTAAGGGAAGCTTTCTCTTCACAAATATCTTCAGCTGCTTCCTCAATATCTTCCGGCCCTCACCCTCCGCAACATAAGACCAGAAGTGGGGATGGACACTGACCCCACCATAAGACCAGAAATGGGGATGGACAATGAAGATTCCACAAAATGTTCGGAACATTTTGTCCCCCGTCAGCTCCTGAACTGGTCTGTATCCAAGAGCAGCAAGATCCAGACTCCATTGAGGCTTGCACTGTTAAAGGGTCTGTAACATTCATGTAACAGCACCGCCTGGCACTGCACATTGCCACAGTAAAATAAGAGTTCATTCAGCACGTCACGCTGGTTTCACAGAAATACGAGGAAGTCATTCTGTCCATTGACTCTATTGGAGAGGAACGGGGACAGCCCATTTAGTGTCTCCAGCCTATTACTCAGGAATAGAAGTAGTCTCGTGTGTTGGGCTACACCAGGAGCCTAGATTCTAATATTTTCTTATTTTAAAGGAAATGTAAATTGTCTGTTCCAGATGCAATGTGACTGGTCAAACTACTCAGTATGAAGCAAAACACCAATTATTTAAACACGAAAGATAAAATGAAACCAGATATAGAGGAACTTAGAATAACTTATTTCTATTGGACAAGTTAACAGAATAATAGATCGTGGAGCTATTACTAATGAACTGTCACAATATAGGAAAATCCCATAAACATAGCCCCTGGCAAAATAGAATGTTGCAAACATTCAGTCGCAGAATGTCGCAAACATTTCTCCTATCCAGGAGTTAAAAACAGCATCAAGAGAAAATTCAGAGAGAATAGCAGCCAGGAGACATCCACTGAAGTTTCCAACTCTGTTGAGATCCAATAGTTTCTGATGTATTGCTGAGAAATCAAAACCCAGAGATCCTAATCTGTGAGAGCTGGCCACACCCATTCAAGCTGCATTAAAATAAACGCAAGGCCTCCCTTTACTCAAGTAGTCTTAACTACCAGCTTGGTAATGGTCATTCAACCTTTCTCTTAAAAGAAACCAGGACAAAATAACCTCTTAAAGCTGCAGCATCATCACACTTGTCAGTACATCGAGCTCTCAAACAGGAACCAGGGGTAACGAGCCCTTGGCCCTGCCAAATCGGACAAGGACGAAGTCCTTCAGTCCCTTGAGTCAATTACACAGAAACATAATGAGGCCATTCAGCTCCTTGAGTCACTTACACAGGAACAGTAGCAGGTTATTCAGCCAGTTGAGCCACTTATACAGGAACAGTAGGAGGCCATTCCCACCTCAATGCATTGCACAGGGGAAGAATGAGATATTTGATGCTGATCCTGATGAATGGCTTATGCCCGAAACGTCGATTCTTCTGCTGTACTTTTCCAGCAAACCACTGTGTACTCTGATGTACAGCATCAGCAGACCTCATTGTCTCCTAATTGATGCTCTAACATGATGACCAAGTGGAGCAGAGGCTGCACAGACAGACTGCTCCACGTTGTTCCTCGTGGCTCCGTCTGTCATGAAACACACGTAGGAGTTTAACGTGGTTTTCTAGAGTTGAGGGGGGAATCCATATGTCTTATGTGAAGTCACAAGAAGGTATCTTCCGTCTCCTAGAAGCCAGCCTGGTGTTCTCAATATAGGGCGGAGGCTGGTGGGAATGGCTACCTGTTTTAGAATGAAGGTATTGTGGCTGCTGTTGGGGATTGTGAACAATATGGCGTTCAGTACGGGTTCACACACTGACTGCACAGTAATGTGGGTCGAGTTAATTAAGGCATAGAAACTTTTAGGAAACCCACGTTAGACTGATAAATGGAATCTCTAAGTTCAAATAATGCTGATCGTATTCATGTCGATCTTGTCGAGTGCTTGTCCTGTGCAGTGTAACCTGTATGCCTTACTCTGTCCAAGTCTATTTCCACCCTATGATCTGTCTGGCCTTGCTGACTATGATCTGCCTCCACTGGTCATAAATAAAGTGTTTCCCTGTACTGAGGTACAAGCGGCAATAAATCAAACCAATCAATCCTTGGTAAAGTATGGAATTTCGCACGCTATTAATGTCTGTTTTGGAAAGAAGTGATCGCTGCCATTCCAGCATCACCATTTCTTCGTCACTCACAGCTCTACCGATTAAACACTCAGCTTCTTCACTCTATCCACACGTTACCATCATCCGTGTCTGTGGTAAGATCATTCCCTACAAAGGAGATCAACTCTGTGGACAGTGCCCCAAATGCTCTCTCAGCAACGCTCTTCAACAGCAGGAAGATGGCTTCTTTATGTACTCGAATCATCATACAAAGAAGGATAGCAAGCCACTGACTGCACCCATTGCTTACACAGGTTTTAATTCAGAGCAGTCCGCATAGACTTGTGAGTGGGAGATCATGCTTCCCAAATTTGTTAGAGTTCTTTGATGAAGTGACCAGGAAGGTTGATGAGGACAGAGTGGTAGATGTAGTCTCTATGGATTTCTCTAAGGTCTTTGAAAAGACTCCACATGGCAGGCTGCTCTGGAAGGTGACAACACTTGGAATGCTGGGGAAACTGGACAATTGGATACACAGTTGTCTTGATGGTAGGAAGCAGAGGGTTTTTTTGTGGAAGGATGCTTGTCAGACTGGAGGCTCGGTCCATTGCTGTTTGTTATCTATGATTTGGTTGAGAAGGTATGATTAGTAAGTTTGCAGATGACACTAAAGTAAGTGGGAGCATGATCAGTGAGGAAGATTATCAGAAATTGCAGCAGGACCTTAATCAGGTGGGGAAGTGGGCAAGGAAATGGCAAATGGAATTTAATATAGATGTGTGAGGTCTTGCTTTTTGGAAACTCAAGTCAAGGTAG
This sequence comes from Hemiscyllium ocellatum, assembly GCF_020745735.1. Classification (NCBI taxonomy): domain Eukaryota; kingdom Metazoa; phylum Chordata; class Chondrichthyes; order Orectolobiformes; family Hemiscylliidae; genus Hemiscyllium; species Hemiscyllium ocellatum. The sequence continues at coordinate 2,756,651 of NW_026869294.1, read as the reverse complement.
GAGTTGCACGGCGAATGGGAGGGCCATAAGGGTTTCAGTGGGCAGAGAGACTTGGTGTTCAGGTGCACACAGTTCTCTAAGAGTGCAGTCACAGGTAAACAGGGCAATGAAGAAGGCTTTTGGGACATTGGCCTTCATCCGGCAGGATATTGAGTATCGAAGTTGGGAACTTATGCTGCAGTTACACAGGACTTTGGTAAGGCCGCACTTGGAGTACTGTGTTCAGTTTTGTCACCTTGCTATCGGGAGGATGTTATTAAATTAGAAAGAGTACAGAAGAAATATATAAAGACGTTACCAGGACTTAATTGTCTGGGTTATAGGAAGAGGTTGGACAAGGTAGGACATTTTGTTTAGCTGTATAATATCACAAGGGGTATGGATAGAGTTAATGCTCTCAATCTTTTTCCAAGGTGTAGAGAATCGAGGATTAGAGTGGATCAGTTTAAGGTTAAAGAGGAATGTATAAAAGGGAACCTAAGGGGGCACGTCTTTACACAGAGGATGTACGTGGTTGAGCTGCCAGCTGATGTCGATGAAGGGGGTACATTAACAACATTTCACAAGCATTTGGATAAATATGTGGATAGGAAAGGACTGGAAGAATATGGGCCAACTGCAGGGAAATTGGATTAACGTGAATGGACATTTACAAGGTAGAGTCGAAACCTTCTGTTCATTAAAACCAAACTTCCAGAAAAGCTCACCTCACCTCGTAATCTCTTAAAATTTGATCGACACAGATCTCCTGCATTCCAGTATTTAAACAAAAAATAACAAGTTCGTTTCTTATCTTTAATAGTGGACACTCAACAACAACTATTTACAAATGCAAAACCCTCTTTTCTTAGCTACTTACTATCTGACTCCAACTCTGTAAAAATATACTAGTCCAATGACCCACATATTAAGCATTACAATCTCAAGACCACACAGAATCCATATTCCCCACTGTGTTCACTCTCCCTGGGTCTTTTTTTTATTTGCAAGTAGCTTTTTACATGTACATGTATCTTTCATAGAAAGTGTTTGAGATGGCCAGTTAGCACTCCTGCTCTACAGCAGTTACTCTGCTGTTGGGTGGCAGTAGCACTTCATCTAGTTTCAAAATGCTGAGTTTATATATTTCCCATGATACAACAATTCTCATAATTTGATTGTTTTCCAGGTTTCCAAACAATAATATTCAAATTCCGTTGGCATCTACTATCCTGAGCGTTATTTAAACTCTTTGGTTGTACTTGAATTGTTGTCAAAACAGCAACCAAAACTCAGGTATCCATTTCCCAACTAATGGTGACAGGTGGAACAGTGTGACCTTTAGCTGGCACCTGTGACTGTACTTTCTACTCAACAAAACCCGTTCTGTCTTAAAGTGACCGAACATGCTTTTGGCTTCAAAACACCTTCCTGCTTCAGAAAAAGCATGAAACAGCAGAATGAAGAGATGGCTTCATTTCGTTTTCTCTCATTTTTAATCCCATTATTATGAATTACAAAAGTATTAATCTCAGTATACCATTCATATTAATTATGCACACATATATAACAATGAGTAAGTCAAATCATATCTAAACGTTTTCCTTTAAATCTGCGATAACACATCTGCTATCACATTTTAGAACTTACAACATGTACAGTTTGTAAGTTTAAAGTCGGTAAGATAAGACTCCAATGAAATGCTCTCATATTGTGGCCTTTAAATACTCAAAAGAATGCGGGAGGTTTGTCGTTATCCACAATCATCTCCGACAATTTGTTTGTCATATAAACATTAAAATATTGTCAGTCCAGTGCAAAACTTAATCATTCTTTTTGAATAATGCAGATTTTGTAATTGTTTTTTTTTCTTGTGGATATTGAGTTTTTTCAACAAGTAGCCAATTGGCCATTCAATTCCATCATCATCTTTCTGTATCAGTACATCTCGGAGCCGTATATGCTGCGAAGTACTTACATGCGTGGCTTTGTCCTAGGATGTGTGAGCTGTCACAGTCAAAGTAGTGTCCTTCTTTGTCTTATATATGGAAACCAGTGATAGTGGGTCGTGTCATTTGGTGGCCAGTTGGTGTTCATATATCCTGCTAGCACAACAGAACAATTTGAAATGGAGGAAAAATGATTTTATATACACTGTTTAATCAGTGTGTGTTCAGATAAGGAAGATTATTCATATGTGTACAACACATTCTGAATGAACAACGGAGACACAGTTAACAAAAAATGATGCACATGACATGCAAAATTTATAAAGTATTAAAACATTATTTGATCCTCATCTGGAGTGATACATTCCCCTTCTCTCAACGTTCCCCATTTTCTGGGATTCCCAACTCTAATCTCTCATTCTTCTCAGGATATGTGTTATAAATTCTTACTTCTGGTGTCCCAACTTATATCAGTTAATCCCCTTTCTACCAGGAATTAAATATATTGGCCTGCTGGGTTCTTTCCAAAACTACTGTCTGTCATATTATTGAAGAGGAAAGTTCTGGCATCAGACCCAGCATTTGAACATATTGCTCGGTTGTACGTTCACTCTACAAAGGACAATAGAACACAGGAATTACCAAAACATTGATGGAAGTACATCTACTTCTTTCGACAATGTAGTTTTCTTATTTACCACATCTCCATATCTGTATCCTTTCTCTTGTTCTCCCTTTGTTATTAGTTAAGAAATCCACCAATTATGCTTTGTGTCCCATCTCTGAAAACACCTTCTTTCGGTTTATATCTATTGCTGTCTTCTCAACGTAATGTGATTATAATCGAGCAATGCAACTACAAAGACATGAGAGACGAGCTGACCAGGTTTAATTGGAATGGGAGCTGAGCAGGAAAGACCATATAGCAGCAATGGGAGGAGTTTCTGGGGATAATTCAGAAGATAATACCAGAACATCAAACCCAAGAAGATGAAACATACTCATGGGAGGACAAGGCAGCCAAGAGAGATACGGCATCAAACGAAAAGCGAAAACATACAATGTGGTGAAGATGATTGGGAATCCAGAGAATTCATTGGCTCTGAAACTACATAAGACTGGCTTCACTGACACTATAGAACTCTTCATCATGGTGAGGGAGATAAACAGAGGGAAACACATTCACTTCAAACACAGAAGATGGCATTCCTCAGGGAATAAGATTCAGGTGAATTAAATATTTGAATTAAGATCAGTTAAATACTTTTGCGGCATGTGTCAGATTGGAAGCTACACCCGGGGAGAGAGATCCTCAGCAGAATGAGAGTTTGAAAATTGATGTATTTCCACATTGGAAACCAGGTTAGGTCACTGAGTACAGGGCTGATGGGTGAATGGGTGTCAGTGAGATTTGGGGAACAGAACAGACAACAGTGTAGATATTGCAGCTCGAAACTGTGTATTCATCTAGTGCTGTAGACCACAGCAGCGGGAGAAACAGACCTGCATTCAACCACAACCTGAAACGTTTTGCCAGGATAACACTTCAGTCTGTCACTACTATCAACACCATCCATGGTTCAGTGTCGATGTGGGTGAACATGTCAGAGTCAGAATCACATGAACCTTAACCTGATGCTAACCCATTGAAGCTACATAACTTGACCAACAGATCTGAACGAAGCCCTGCAGTCCTGCCATTTTCAGTTATAAATGTTGATGGACGATTAAACAAATAACTGGAGGAGAGGGCTCCACAAACATCCCCATCCTAAATAATGGAACAGACCTGCACATCAGTGTAAAAGAGAAGGATGTTTTAACTGCACCATCCTCTGCCAGAAGTGTTGAGTCCATGATACACCTCATCCTCATCATGATGCCCACAAAATCACAGATGACAGTCTTCAATTAATTTGATTTGTTGCCCGTGACATGAAGAAAGAGCTGAACACAGTAGATACGACAAAGGAAGTGGGCCCTGACCCCATTCCTGCAATAGGACTGAAGACTTGTGCTGCGCAACAAGCCGTGTCCCTGGGGAAGCTGCTTCATTCCAGCTCCAACTCTGACATCTCCCTGGCAATGTGGAAAATTACTATGTCCCGTCCCCTAACAGGGGAATAATTACAATCTGACCAATTATCACCCACTCAGTCCCATCACAATAGTCAAATTGTGGGAGTTCTTTTTGACAGAGCTGTCAAGCAGCACTGAAATAACCAGCTCAGTGTGGTTTCCGATAGGTCCCCATGTGGGGATAGTGCTGTTGTGGAAATGTCACTGGATTACTAATCCAGACAAAAATAATGCTCTGACAGCAGGTGGAAGTTAAATACAACGAATAAAACATTGAGATCTAAAATCTGGTATCAGTAACAGTGACCTTGAAGCCAAAATCGATTGTAAACAGAATTTCCTTCTCCAATGTACTTCTAGGATTTGAATCTCCCGTGATTTCCTGGGCTGGCCTAAAACTGACTCCAAAGTCCCTGACACGTGATAAAAATTTCAATTGTCTCTGAAACGGCCAAGCAAGGCACTCATTTGTATCAACCTACTCCGCTGTCTGAAAGGATGAAACCAAACAGAACATCCGACCTCAGCATCAGTGTCGGAAAAGGGAATGGGAACACAGTCCTGTCGACCCTGCAGAGACCTCCTTCAGAACATTTGAGAGCTTGTGACAACATTTACAGAGCTTTCACACAGACTGCACAGAAACAGCGGGAAAGGAGTAGGTCATACAACACATTGAGCCTCTCCCATTCTAGTTCATGGAAAAAATCTCCTCGGTGCACTTACCCCACATGATGTACAGATCTGTTAATGTGAGTAACCTTGGGAAGCTATAAAATAGGAAGTGCAGTGTTACGTTTGGTACCCAATTCAATGTAATGATGGTTGGCCCTTCATTTCCACACCGTACTCCTGCTCTCCCAACATCCCTTTACTGTTTCTAAATCCTTACATTCAGTGTCTCGGTTTCCAGGTGCAAGTGAATTCCCCAGGTTCACCAGTCTGTGAGTGCAGCCAGTTATTCTCATCTCAATGCAGTGTGACGTGCCTGTACCTAATACTGTGGCCCTTTGTTTTAGACGTCCCAGCGAAGGGAATAATCATGTCTGCTTCCAATCTGTCTTACTCTGTCAGAATTTTGTATATTTCACTGCGTTCTCCACTCATTTTCCTGAACCCCATTGAATATAGGCCCAGTCACCCCAAACTCTGTTCCCACAACAAGTCTGTCATCCCAGAGATCAGTCTGGTCATCCTTCACTGCTCTCCCTCAATGTCAGTGTTGTCCTTTATTCAGTGAGGAGATCAAAACTGCACACAATGCTGCACAATGTTCGAATTGATATCTCACCAAGGCCCTATACAGCTACAGTAAGACAACCTTACTCCTGGACTCACATCCCCTTGAAATGGAGATCAACACACCATTTATCTTCTTTACTGCTTTCTGTTTCTGCAATATTGCTTTCAGCGACTGGTCTACAAGGAGATGCAGATCCTTTTCCGTGTTATAGCTCCCCACTTGCTGGTTGTACATACACTGGTCAGCGTGCAAATGCCATTCCGAGTATTGACACCTGGTTACAGAACTCACTGCGCTGCAGGGACCTCAGAGGTTTATGCAGAAGGGAACAACAAAACGGAGCATAAGTCCCTTTGTAGATCAACATGTTTTCACCAATCCTTTTCAAATGGTAGGCTGCCAATTTATCGTTTCCACCAAAGGGCACACTGTCACCGCTATCCACATTGTTCTCAGTCTGTCACGTATTTACCCATTCACTCCACTTGTCTCAGTCTTCTCGGTGCTTTGTTACATCCTCCTCACCCACTTACAATCCCACATCCGTTAGTGCTATCAGCAGGCTGGGATATATTGTATCTGATTCCAGCAACCAAATGTTTAAAGGGTATTGTGAATAGCTGGGCCCCAAGCACCGATCCCTGCGACACCTCAGCAACTCTGTGTCACTGGCTTGGCCAGCATTTATTGCCTGTCCCTAGTTGCCCTTGAGAAGGTGGTGGTGAGCTGCCTTGTTGAACACTGCAATCCAACTGCTGTGGTTGACCACCAATTCCATTATGCAGGAAATCCCAGGATTCGGACCCAGCGACTGTGAAGGAGCGGTGATATATTTCCAAATCAGAATGGTGAATGGCTTGGAGGGAAACCTAAAAATGTTGGATTTTTCATACATCTGCAGCCCTTGTCCTTCTAAATAGACGTGGTCGTGAGTTGGAAAGATGGTCTCTGTGGATCTTTGGTGAATCATTTCATTACAGCACGTAGATAGTAAAAAAACTGCTCCTACTGAGCGTTGATGGTGGAGCATTGTGGATGAAGGGACAGTCCTTCTTGGTTGCTTTGTCCTGGATGGTATAAACCTTCTTGAGCGTTGTTGGGGCTGCACTCATCCAGGTAAATTGAGAGACTTCTATCACACTTCTGACTTAGATGATGGACAAACCATTGGAAGTCAGGATGTGAGTTACTCGCCGCAGTATTCCTAGCTTCTGACCTGCTCTTGTAGTTACTGTGTTTATGTGGCGACTCCAGTGAGATTCTGAGCAATGATTACCCACCAGGACTTTGATACTGTGGGATTCAGTGATAGTAACACCATTGAATGCGAAGGGGCAGGTTAGATTGTATTTTATTGGTGATGGTCACGGTGGGCTGAATATTACTTGCCACTTGTCAGCCTGGATACTGTTCAGATCTTGTCGCATTTGAACATGGACTGCGTCAGTATCTGAGGAACCAAAAATATTGCAGAGCATTGTACAATCATTGACGAGCATCCCATCTTCTGACTTTAAATGGAGGGAAGGTCATTGATGAAGCAACGCTGAAGAAGTTTTCAGTCAAGGCCATTGCACGAGGGACTCCTACAGACTTGTCTTGGAGCTGAATTCACTGACCTTTTTCAAACATGACCATCTTCCTACACGTCAGGTATGATTCTAACCAGCGGGGAGTTTGCCCCGTTACCCATGGAATCCAGTTTTGCTTACGCCCCTTGATGCCACACTTGGTCGAATGCAGTCTTGTTTTAAAGGGCTATCACTCTCATCACACCTCTGGAATTCAGCTCTTTTGTCCATGTTTGAACCAAAGTAATGAGGTCAGGAGCTGAGTGACCCTGGGGGAGCCCAACCTGGGCATCATTGACCACGATACTGCTGAGCAAGTGCTGCTTAAAAGAACTGACAGCTTCCATCACTTTACTGATGATCGAGAGTAGACTGATGGGGTGCTAATTGGCCCGATTGGATTTGTTCTGTTTATATATAACAGGAGATGCTGGGGTAATTTCCCACAAAATCGGGAAAAGCCATTGTTGTAAGTTTTTTGAAACAGTTTACTAGGGGAGTAGCAAGTTTTTGGTACTATTGCCAAAATGCTGTCAGAGTATGGACCCTTCTAGTATCCAGTATCTCCAACTGGAATTAGTTGATGACTGGTAACTGAATTACTGTGGACCACTGGAGGGGGCTGAGATGGATCATCCACTCAGCATTTCTGACTGAAGATTGTTGTGAATGCAACAGCCTTATCTTATACACTGAAGTGCTGGGCTCTTCTATCATGGTGGAAGGGTTATTTGTGGAATCTCTTCCTCCAATGGCTTATTTAATTGTCCCCAACGTTTCTCGGCTCGATGTGGAAGTACTGCAGAGCTTAGATCTAATCCCTTACTTGTGGGATCATTTAGCGCTGTCTATCACTTACTGCTTATGCTGTTTGGTTCACAAGTAGTCCTGTTTGGTGGCTTCACCAGGCTGACACCTCATTGTCAGGTATGCCTGGTGCTTCTCCAGCCATCCTGCACATTCCATTAAACCAATGTTGATCCTCTGGCTTGATGGTAATTGTTGCGAGAGGATATGCCAGGCCATGAGGTTATGTGGGAGTACAATTCTGCTGCTATTGATGACCCACAACACTTATGGACACCCAGACTTCAGCTGCTAGATACTGTTGGACTTTTGTCCTATTTAGCACTGTGATAGTACCATCCAAAATGGTGGAAGTTATTCTCAAGGTGAAGGTGTGACTTTGTCTCCACAATGACTACGCGGTGGCCGCTCTTACCAATACTGTCATGGGCAGTACTTCTGCAACTGGCAGATTAGTAAGGCTGTGATCAAATATGTATTTTCCTCTTGTTGGCTCCTTCACCACCCTAGCAGTTATATACTTTGGGACCCGGCCAGTTCGATTAGTGATGATGTAGCTGAGATAAACTTGGAGGTGGACATTGAAATCCCCCACACACAGTACATCTTGCGTCCGTGCTACCCTCCGTGCTTCCTCCAAGTGTTGTTCAGCATAGAGGAGTACTGATTCATCAGTTGAGAGAGGCTGGCACATGGTAATCAGCAGGAGGTTTCCTTTCCCATGTATAAACTAACACCATGAGACTTTATGGGATACGGAGCCACTGTTGATGATTCCCAGAGCATTTCCCTTCCAACTTTATCCCACTGTGCCACCACTTCTGCTGTGTCTGTCCTGCTGATGAGACAGGAGATATCCGGGAAAGGTGATGGGGTAATAGGGACATAGTCATTTTCACAGAATCATACCTTGCAGACAATGTCAGGCAATTGCTTGTTTATTTAAATTCATTGTTTCCTGCCAGCTGTCCCATTCTAGAAACATGTCCATACATTAGCCCCAATCCACTAAGATTTGATTTTGCAAACTGGCCTTGGAGCTTTACCAAAATCTTTCTAAAATTCAACGTGTTTTACATCCATTGCTTCTTTGTTCATTTATCTCCCAGTCTGTTTCTCAAACACAATTACCATTTCATAAATCAATGTTAGTGATGTCTATGACCATTACTTTCAGCCCCAATAATTTCTCCTAAACCATTTAATTGCTATGTTCTATGTTCCATGTACTCTAATATTTTCCCACACCAGACTTAATTTTCCTTGTATTGTTTGAAGGCAGAACTGAAGTAGTAGCTTCATAGTTCTGCCATTTCCCTGTTTCCCATTCCCCATTCTCTGGTTTCAAACTGTAAGAAAACTGCAGTTGCTTTTTTCATATTTCTCACATTGACATGATTTAACTATTTATTACCATTCACTCTTATAAGGCTTGTGAATATACTTTTCAGAAACTCATGAATTCCTGCCTTAACGTGCTCAATAATTGACTTTCCACACGGTATACTCAGACGAGCATAGACTCTGTGCCAACAGAGGTACAGCACGATCTATTTTAGTCCCACTTTCTACAGCAGTCCCATAGCCTGGAATGTTATGATACTTCCAAGTGCTCGTCCAAGTACTTTTTACGATTGTGTGGTTATCCGTGATAATTGCACTCTCAGGAAGTAATCCCAGAACCCGAAATACTCTCTAGGTGAAAAAAAATTGTAAATCCTCTCTTAAACTCAAACTTTTCACTTTAAAAGTGTGCTCCTTTGTTCTTGACCCTCTGACTAAAAGGAACAGTTGCTGTCTATCCACCCTGTCGGTGTTGCTCACACTCTTATCCTTCTGAATCACTGACCCATCAGCTTTCTCTTCTCCAAGGTAAACAACCCGAGCTAACCACCCAGCCAATCTTTATATCAAACATACACTTACTTATCACACCTCCCCCACTGTCTTGCCCCCTCCACATTCACATCTTCTTTTTTTATGAAAAACACAAACAATAAGCGACACAGCACTGATCCCTGTGGTACACCAGGGGACACTGGTCTCCAGTCACACAAACAGCCTTCTCCCACCACCCACTGCCTCCTGCCACTAAGACAATTATTGTTGTAACTTGTCAAGTTATCCTTCATATTGTGAGATTTTACTTTGTACTTCAGTTTCCCAGGTGGAAATTTGACAAAGGCCTTTCTACAAAACTAAACAATTGACCTCCTCAAACTAATTCAATCAAACCCATTGGATGTGACTTCCTTCTGATAAAGTCATGATAATTATCCCTGATCGAACCTTGCGACTCTGATTGGAATTAAATTTTCTTCTTTCCCATTTTCTCCAGGAGTTTCCTTAACAGTGATCTAATAGTCGCTCATCTATAGTTCCCTGGGCTATCTCTCCCATCCTTACTGTGAAGTGGAATCGTATTAGCAATTCTCCAGTTCTCTGACACCACCCCTATGGTCAGATCCTAATTAAAATATTCAGTCAGGTACTTTCGTCCCTTGAGCCCAACAGCCGCCTGTGATACAAGTCATTCAGACATGGAGATTGGTCCAAATTTACACCTCAAATCTCTGCTCATGATTTACATCAATCTGTCCAAGAGCTTCCCCGTCCACCTTCTTGAATTCTGTACCTGTCTCCTCCTTCTCCCAAGTAAAATAGATGTGATGGTCTCATGTAACAATCCATCGATGCTCACCAGCTTGACACACAGATTGCCCCTTTGGTTTCTAATGGACACTAACTGTTTGCTGATTATTCTCTTCAACTTGTCCATGTAGAATATCGTGGGGTTCTCCCTGATCTCGCCTCCTTATACTTCTCCATGTCTCTCTGTTATTCAGTCCCCCCAAGTTTCTAAGTTTCACTGCAATTATCTTTCATGCTTTGAAACTCGAGATCACAGTCTGAGTTTCCACATCAGACAATCTTGCCATTTTAGGGATTAATCTGGATAATCATTTTAGGGATTAATCTGGATGATACCTTTTGCAGTTCCTCCATAGTCAGTATATTTTTTCTGATAGTGGGACTCCGAACAATACACAATACTCTTACGTTAATCTCAACAACACTCGATGCAACTGGTTCACTACATCTATATTCCAATTACATTCACAAGAATGTAAACCTAATTTTTACTTTCCCATTTGCATATATTATTCCCAATACCTCTCACTTTAACTTTCTTTTAATGAGCTTACTCTGTGAGTTCTTAAAAAAGAGCTCCTGAATATCCAACTCCACGTTATCCATTGGTTCTTCATTGCCGATGTCTCCAAGAATCATCTTCAAACCATCCAAACAAAGTTTGCCACTTCTGCCTTTCCTTTCATCAAAACATTATCATACTCCCCAGTTATGTTATTACCTTCTAAAAATCTAATAGCATGTTCTTTGTAATTGAGTCCAACAGCCACCCGACTGCGGATGACAAGATAATTGATCTGTAGGTCACCACTCTCCAAATTCATCATTTCTTAAATTGTTGGATAGTATTTGTAACCTTTACTTTATCCAGATTGGCTAAATGCCTTTCGGGAATGTGTCGGAAAATAAAGTGAAAATCCACGATGCAGTCAACATGTCTATTGCTGCTTCCTCTGAAATTCTTGGATGAAGCACTTCTAGTCTGTCAGATTTATAAATACTGAATCCAGCTTTCTTTTAAAAGATGACCTCAACATTGATAAGAATTATCTTAAAATTTACTTACAGAATCCCTTTGGTCACTTTGTATTTCTGGCAGAATTTCTGGACATTCTTCCATGAAGATAGACACAAAGTAACAGTTTCTTTTCGCTGCGATTTCTCTGTTCTCTGCAATAAATCATCCTGAACGCATGCCAACTGTTCCACATTTGACCGTGTTTTAATTTTTTTTCATACATTGATAGACGCTTTTTAGCAGTCTTTATGTTTTTCTTTCATTTGCACGCTTTTTCTCTTTTTGATTTTCTTCTCAGTTTCTTGATCATTCTTTGCTGGGTCCTACATTTCTCTGAATCTACTGGCTTACAGCAACATTTGGCATTTTTCTAAGCTGCCTTCTTTCACCTAATGGGTAGATGAAGGTGAAGTTGAAAGTGATACTCGGAGAGGAGGGTGGACCAGATTGATAGGAAGGAAGGTGGACACATAGGAACATACAAAAGGGCGGTGCTGACTTGGAAGGTTGGAGTGGGATAAGGTGGGATTAGGGGAAATGGGGAAATGGGGAAATCCACTATGACCCCTGTGGTTGGAGGGTCCCAAGGCAGAAGAGGAGGCTTTCTTCCTCCCAGCTTCTGGTGGCTCGGGTTTGGCGATGGAGCAGGCCCAGGACCCTCATGTCCTTGGCAGAGTGGGAAGGGGAGTTAAAGTGCTCAGCCACAAGGCGATGGAGTTGTTCAATGTGGATGTCCCAGAGATGTTCTCTGAAATGATCTACAAGTTGACCTCCTGCCTCGCAAATGTAGAGAAGACCTCATTGGGTTTAATGGATGCAGTAGATGAGGCGTTCTGTCTCTCTTCATCATCTAAATCTTTCAACCCCACCTTCATCTACCTACCGCAATCCCTGTTAACCTCCCTCCTGCCACACCCCCTTCCCATTTATCTCTCACCCCCCTTGGCCCATAAGCTTCATTCCCGATGAAGGTCTTATGCCTGAAACATCGATATATGTGCTCTTAGTATGCTTCCTGACTGTGCTTTTCCAGCACCACACTCTTTGACTCTGATCTCCAGCATCTGTCGTTCCCACTTTCTCCTCACACCTTCATGGTTTGCCTGACGCAGATTTATAACGGTTACTTCAAATACAACAAAACCTGTCGTGTACTCAAACCGCACAAAAGAAAACCAGTATATTGTGGTTACTGTTCCAAAAAGGTCATTTACAGTAAAATTTTCAATTCACTCTTCTGATCACTCAACATCAATTCCTAAATCACCTGATCTCGAGCTCGGTGCTTAACATAATGTTCATGTAAACTATCACACACGTGCTCATGAAATCGATTTTCCCCAGAATTGGCATTCAATTGGGTTAACACAGTTTAGATATAAATTAAACAGTACATTATTACTGCAGTACCACAATGTATATATCTCATTTCCTGTTTTATAACATGCCCAACATTTGTACTGCAGCTTTCACTTTGATATATAACTCCCATCAATGTTTACTCCACCTTGCTGTTTCTGAGCTCCACCTTACTAGATTCTGTGGAATCTGAGAGATGTGGGCTCTGGGGAGATTAATGGCAGAGATCATCTCGCTACATCATTTATGATCTTCTCAAACTTTAATTTCTTCAGATCTCCCGTGATGCTGGAATGGAGAAGACAGTGATCTTCCAACAATGTTCTGCATTCCCCCAGAGACCTGAGACAGCTCTAACCTGGGTCGGAACATTACAGCAGGCTGGTAAAGTGTTGCTGCTGCTGTACAGGGAGATCACATCTGGAATAGTGTGTACAGATTTAGTCTCTTCAATGAAGAAAGGATGTTGTTATATTGGAAGCAGCTCAGAGATGGTTCCTGCAATGAAGGTGCTAGCTTATAACGAAAGAATGACCACGTTGACCCAGTAGCCATTTACAAAAATTGAAGATGATCTTATTTCAACACAGATAACAGAAGGAGTTAACGAGTGAAGCGAATTACACAGATAGTGGAGGAATCCATTCCGTTCTCCAGCCTGTTACAATGGAACAACAGGAGGATATTCAGGCCTTCGACCCTGTTACACCAAAACAGGACGAGGCTATTCAGCCCCTGGAGCCTGATATACATTTACAGAAGGAGGCCAATCAGCTCCTTGAATCTGTAACAGTCGACCCAGAATAGGCCATGCGGCACCACTATCCTGTTAAACAGCAACAAGATCAGTCCATTCAGCCTCCTCAAGTCTGTAACATAGGAATTGGAAGAGGTCACACAGTGACAGAAGGTTGTTACACAAGGATAACATGAGACCATTCAGACCCACCGAGTCTATTGCAAGGGAATTGCATAAGGATAAAAACTATCTGAGACTTCTTTCATGAGAAAGGAAGAGGTAATTTAGACACGTGACTGCTTTATGGGAACAAGAGAAGACCAATTACTCCCTCGCTTCCATCTCCGGGATACATGAGGAGACCGTTCAGTATTTCCACCTGTTATGGAGAAGTATGAGAAGACCCATCATCCCTCCAAAATGTTACACAGCAACAGGAAGATTCCATAATCTCCCAAACCTCTAAAACATCAACAGCAGGAGGTCATTCTGTCCTTGGAGGTGACAACATGGGAACACCAGAAAGATGTCAGCCCATCGTGTTTGTACACTAGTAGGATGATGAGTCCATTCAGCCACACATGGTTCTTACACAGCAATTGGAGCAGATCTCTTAAAAACTTTTGCCCATTAAACAGTAATTTAAAGAAAACGTGAAGGTTTTCGAAAGGGAAGTACTTATAACAAATGTATGCACTAGCGAGTAAAACGTAACGATAAAACTATTGTAATTTAAGACAATTATTAGAATCCATTGTTGAGGACATTTGCAAAGTTAAACCACAATCCATCGGCATCAACATGGTTTTACAGGATAAATCAGGTTTGACGTGTTTGCTTGAGTTTCTTAAAGATGAGACAAACAGGGTGGACAGTGGGAATCCTGAAGATGGAAAATATCTGGTTTTCGTGAAGGCATTGGATGTATCACTTCTCCAAAGAGTAAATGGTAAGATCAGACAACATGGGTTTAGGAGTAATTTATTAACTCGGATGGAGAATTGGTTCACCAACAAAATGCACTTAGATGGAATAAATGTCTCATTTTATTATGGCAAATGCAATTTGTGGGGTGCCATTGATTTCAGTACTCATGTCTCAACCACTTGCAATCGATAGTCTTACTGTACTCAGTTGACGGGATAAAAAATACGATACCTCATTTTCAGATTACACTCACATCGGTGAGAAATTACTTCGGAATGATAATGCAAGAGATTGTAAAACTATATGGATAGGCTGGGTGAATGGGCCAACATTTGGCAAGGAAAATTAAAGTGAATGAGTATGGGGCTATTCAAATTGGCCAGTATAATAGAAAGGCAAATTATTATCCAAATGGAGAGAAACTTCAAAGTGCTCAGGTACAGAGGGATTTGGGTGTCTGTTTGCATATCACAGAAAACGTACATGCATGTACTGCAAGTAAGGAGATATGCAAGCATAATTTTAGTGTTTATTCATAACCGGATAGAGTAGAAAGGTAGGGAGTGTTGGTGTAGCTATGCAAGGCATTAGTGAGGCTGCAACTGGAGTACAGTTTGGGTGTCCCGCAGAATGATGCATTTCCATTGCAGGCAATTCAGAAGAGCTTCATTAGATTGATTCCATATTTGAAGTGTTTGTCTTATGAAAAGAAATTGAGTGGTTTAGGCCTATACTCTCAAGTTTATAAGAATGAAAGGAGATCTCATTGAGGTCTGTAAAATGTTAAAAGAAATTGAAAGTGTAGATGTGGAGTGGATTTTTTTCACGTGGCGCAATCTGCAACAAGAGACTAGAGTTTTAGGATGGAAAGATGGCAGGAAAGTGGAACAGAGGCCGCGTTGATATCAGCCTCATCGAGGGGTTGCATTCCTCACAGATGCACCTTGTTCTTATTCAACTATTCAACTGTGTTGCCCAGGAATGGGAGGGGACAGGGTTTCATACAGGAAGCAGGCACTCAGGATAAATCAGTTAGAGAGAATGTAACCAGTTGGGTCACACAGTGACCAGCACTGGGTTCTCAACTATTTACAGTGTATATTAATGATCAGGAGGATGTAACAAATATGCAGGTGCTGAGTTTGGTGATGTCACTGTGGTAAGCAAGAGATTACTTTATAAAGATAGGGTGGAGAGTCTGCAAATAGATTCAGAGAGCTAAAGGCAATCTGTAATAGTTTGGCAGGTGGAATTTAACATGATATAACCTGTCATTTCATTTACAGGAATAATGGAAGGCAGTATGTAACCGAAATGGAGAGGGATTACAGGACTAAGTAATACTGTGTACTGGGGACGTTCACTCAGACCCGTTCAGACATGGGAGGGTTAGTTCCATCCCTGATCATCTGCTCCTTGACGCTCTAAGTGACCCCATTGCTCTCCGTACACATGTAATACTTTGATGTGGTTGATTGGTGGTGGGGATGGTGCATCAACGAAACTGCCTTTGTCCAATATATATTAATTTCATTCTATGTGGAGACCCAATGACGATGGGAATGGCTGACTGTTTCTGAATGAAGAGGCCCTGACTGCTGCCAGGAGAGTGGGTATTCACCAACATGATGTACTATGCATGGGTTCATTGTAACATTTATAGAGAAATAGCTCTTTCAGTTCCTCTACCTCTCCCCATTGACATAGGGTACTCTGCAGAGGCCATGTACAGCACCAGGAATCCCACTATATTGGATACACATGGCAGCTCCCTGCTGTGGGAGAAACAATGTATTTACTGCATCCACCATATATATCCTCCATCACCAAATGGTGACATTGATGTTGAGATACTGGGAGATGATGGATATGCCACCTAGTCCTGCCTGGAAAGTTTTGGATCATAGAAGGTAAATGAAACAGTGATTCTAACAGTCCCTGGCAGCACCATCCTCCCCTTGCTTTGAAGCTGCAGGTCGTGTTGTTGGAGGTAACACCGCTCTGTGACAAGCTCCCTGTTCAGTCAGGGTCCCTCACACTCTGCTCCTGGGTTACGTGTAGCTTGGGAAGATGTTCCTGGAAAACCCGAGGTGGATACAGAAGATCCCTTTCCTAGACACGCTCAATCATTTTAGATCTCCTCATCTTCCTCTATTAGCAGACTGCAATGCATATATATTACATTGACTCTGAGCATACAAATGTTCACAACTAGTTTCGATTCAGTCATTTTACTCCTGCCACAGAATGCCTTTGTCTTTCTTCATCCAAGTCTCCACAACGTGTCAAAATGTAGGTTTTCTCGCCCACTCAACTGTATAATTTCAATCTGAATGGCAGCAATAATAAGCTCAATCGAAACAGACTAGTGTTTTTGTCCCTAAACTTATGCAAAAACATTACCGTGTCACGATCAGTGATAAAGATTTGTCTCAGGTATGTTATTCGCAATATAAATGCTGAAATGTTAGAACACCAACATCAAGCTCATGTGGAATAAATCCCATTGTGGAATAAATCTGTTGATGTTTCCACTGGACACTCCAATCACACATTACATAATGAAGCACTCCTCATCTCTCCAATAGTCCTTCTGAATGTCATAACTCCTCTTGTCTCAACATAAAAGAATTACACACTTCTGTACCTCTTAATGATATAACCTCTTTACCTGTTAATTCTGGCCTTAGCCAGTAAACCTTACTTTCACAGGTATGTGTTTTAAGAAAATCTCGCACATTCTTCTCAATCTCTCACAGAAACCAAACTTTGATTTTTGAACCTAATCATCATCATCAGACATTTCAGGTTCTAATCGTGACATTGTAACTCTCTGCTCTTCCACATGAGTTCTCACGACTGCAGGAAGTGAATTGTTGAACTTCTCCAAAATACGAATCTCTCTGAGTGTCATAGTTTTACTCTGTTTTTAATACCTTTACCCACCTTTCAAAATTACTTTGTTTGATCCTTTCAAACTCAATGTGAGTTTAATCATTTTTAGATTCCTGAAATGCTGTACGTCGGCTTCTGGCCCAAGCTCATATGCCCTTCAGATGGCTTTCTTCACCACCTCATACTGGCCAGATACCTCTTCCATTAGGGATGCAAATACCAACCAGCTCTGTTTGGATCAACTAAATCTACATAGTCACTGGCCACTGCATTTGTTTAGTCATTTCTCAAATGAAATTCAAAATGCTTCCCCATCCTTCTCATCAAATTGTGATAATGCCGGGATGTATTTAAACAGAACCCCATCAGGCCATTGGTGACTATAGGGTTGCTCAACCTCACTATTCTCCTCATCCAGCCTACCGTCTACCTTCATCTCCGCCTTCTATGTCAACTTTCCTCTTGAATTGCTAACTTTTGAAATTGAAACTCTATACTTTTCTTCTCTCTTTCTTCTTCATTTCCTTTTCTTTTATTTCTACTTTTCATCATAATTCAAACTGTTTACATTCCTTCTCCTGTTCAAAGTGCCTCATTTGAAAATGAATTCTATCCATTTCCAAAGAGTCTGATGGCATTTCCACCAAATGTAATTGCCGAGTTATAGCTGTAATTATCTCTCATTTTCTCACAGACAAACACAAGCCCAAGTCCAGCTTGTCTGTCAATTCCTACAGCTTTGTCTTCATTACCTTTTGTAAAACCCCCAACTTCACTTCTTCCACACCCAGAGAACTCTTAGTGACTGAAAGAATCTTTATTCACAAAACACTGTTTAAACCAACCGAAACAAAAGACACTAACAACTACCAAACGCAACCTTTGAACCCAATAGTCTTCTGGTGCAAACCCAGAGGAATGTTTCTGGGTAGGTCACTCGTCGGAGGGTCGGTGTGGACTTGTTGGGTCGAGTGGCCTGTTTGCAAACAGTAAGCATTGTACTTCTAAACCCAATTTGTTATTATCGATTTAGAACCAGACAAGAGTCCCCAGTTTACTATAGACCAACCAGACTGTCTCAAACTACCTTTCCTTATTTTAAAGGTAGATGTGAAGTGGGAGTTCCAGATGTGATGCTACTAGTCAAACCACTCACCATTAAGTAAAACACAATATACTCAAACACTCTAATGAAAATCTATACACAATGAAGAGGAATTTAGAATAATTTAGCTATTGGAAACCTTAACCGAATAATGGATACAGTACCTTCTACAAATGAACTGTTCCAATATACTAACATCCCATAAACACACCTCTTGGCAAAAAGAAGCATTCAGACATACATTCTTGCACACAGTTCTCCAATCCAGGAGGAAATAGAATCAAGTGATGCTCAGAGAGAATAGCAGTTCTGAATAATTTACTAAAACTTCCAACCCTTCTGGGACACCAAGCACCTGATGACTGCTACAGCTACGAGGAAAAATCTAGAAAGCCTGGTCTGTGCCAGCTGGCCATTGTTCCTAATATTTATTGAAAAACCTAAAGGCCTCGTAAGTTATTTACTAGAGCCGTTTTGAGGAGTCGGTTCGACCTTTAAGACCTCTTACATTAAAATGGAGAAAATAACTTTCTTTAAAAAAAAGTGACAGCATTGTCACATAATTTAGATGCCTGGTCCTTTATTCAGTGGCCTTCCTCGTGTCACTGATCGCAAACTCATCTGAGCGGGACAAACACAGGTACAGTCCAAGTTACAAGAACGCATCTCATATCATCTAAATCATGCCTGTCCTTGGACCATCACATGTGACAGACCAGGAAGTGAACAACAACTTGACACACACCATTTCATTATTTCTGAACTGCACAATGTCAGCTCTCGATACACTAGGGAGCCAAATCCCAAGGGAAGGGAAAGATACAGAGGGACAGAGAGATTCACATTAAAGACAGAAACTGACAGTTAATTAACTGAGAAATGTTGTGGAAATATGAGGAAAAAGACAGGGCAGTGGGACTAACTAGAGATGTGAGATCTTCAAGAGTAAAATTACAAGAATGAGAACATCGAATAAAAGCATTGTCAGATCAGCTGAAATGGTTCGTTACATCAAATTCTGAATCTGCTTCACAGAACACCACAAACAACATAAACTGGGACAAGATGACAGTCCGGCATGGAGGGCTGTGCAGACCATGCTAGTGTGTTGCTCAGTAAACTGCAATATCTGCCCAGCATGGAGAGAATTGCAAAATTTACTACCTTATGCTAACTATACTCGCATCAGATTACTGTCTCCAATGGGAAGGTTTGGTGGGGATGTGTGTGTGTTCATCAGAGACTGAAAGAGAGAGTGTGTGTGTGCGCGATTGGTTGAATGCGAAACTCATTGTTTGAGAAGGAACGCACATGGAGGAAACTATTTTAATTATGAACAACTAGCAGGCTTTTTGTTAATCAACAGAGAAAACGAGAGAAGTTTCATGGACAGATGTGGTAAAGTGTTTGAGACTGTTAAAATAAAGGCATTGCCAGACACAATAGCAATATACATCGGTGTGCACATGAATGACAGATGGATGGGAGTTTGGTGTGAGGTCGAATCAGATTTGCTTGGGCAGGTTTGAAGCCGAGAGTGTCAGCAGCAGATTATTAACTTCATTAAGACTGTACTTCATAGCTCAAGATTCAAACAGCAGATGGAATAAACCAGTGAGATATCTTCTGGAGTGGTGTGTATTTCAAGTTAGAAATGGTCAGGGCATGGTGTCAGGAATCAGCTCATAGTCAAAGGGATCTCCCACAGTTGTGACTTGTGTGCTTTAGCCGCAGATATTGGCCAGGGATGTGATGGGAACAGTGGAAGGAAGTGGAGTTTGTAACCAGAACAGTAGGCAGTGACCTCCATGCTCTTACAAATTAAAAAAAATAAAGGCAATGATACAATGCATTGCCATTCTCCGCTGAAACTGAGTAGAGACCCGTGAGGAACAATGTTAGGGAGAGGGAGACGGTAATTGAACACATTCATTGATGTCGTTAGTAGTGGTCTGTCGAGTGAAAATCTGAATTCAGAGTTTCAACAGGAACAATAATAGTGGCAATAAGTGTAGACTATATGAAATAACAATAATAAAGTCATAACTGGTTTATAGAAAATAAAATCTGGACAGTGACACTTACCAGGAACACCAACGATAGCCAGGAAGGGATAATAAACGTATTGAATAATGTGAAAAGCGTAATAGATCCGCAATGATAATGACAACCAATCAAGTGCAGAAAGATACCAAACATAATCGGACAAACTCCTGTCTATTGTTGGAATATTCCAGTCTAATGTTCTCAGATTCTGATCCATTGTTGGAACATTCCAGTCTAATGTTCTCAGATTCTGATCACTCCTCCCCCTCTCTCTGGATCTGCTGATCCCTGTCAGTGCTGTCAGTGATGCTCACGCTCATGTTATGGTATAACGCATTCAACAGAGATCATTTATCATTAAAAGAGGGAAGCTCTCCACTGGGATAATTAGAATCCATGGAGACTGGCATTAATCACAGTCACTGAACAAATAGGCTAAGTAACCAGTTCCATACATCACTTTTCATATCAGTATAAAAGGGAACATTTACTGGGTTTGGATGGAATGGATGAGGGTTGCTGAGGGATGGACCATGAATCTTTCAATCTTTTAAATCTTGTCTTCCTTGTGTATAAGAGTATTTACAGTGCAGGGGTCTATATAAGTTCCACTCTGTTTATGAAAATAACAGATCGGCCGCATAAAAAAAAAGTTGAGTGGGCAAGTTTCTAGATACCATAACACAAAGTACGGAACTTATTGACCAGTGTGAGGCTACTCCTGGTTTTAATTCCCTGTTATCAAATCCTTTCATAACCTTGAGACAGAGCATTGAGACTGCTGCTCAGGTGCAGGCTGAAGCAATTCTGTCCCTATAGGTCTCTTATGGAGGGATAGGAGAGGGCTATTCAGCTCATATTAGCCTGTTGCTACTTGAGAAGGTGGAAACTGGAATATTGGCACAATTTGCCAACAGAATCATTCAAAACAAAGAAATGTGTCTCTGCAGCTGTATGAGGTTGTTACTGAGAGGGAACCTGGAGTACATTGCGTTGTTTGTGTTTCTGTAACTGAGAAGGGATGGATTTCCATTAGATACAGTTTACCGGCTGCTCGTATTCCATGGGTTGCTGTGTCATTTAATGTCTCGGGTCTGTTACACCGGGACATGAGGAGGCCATAATGCCTCTCGAGTGTGTTATATAGGAACAGGAGGAGGCCATTCAGCCTCTTGACTCTATTGCAGAGGGACAGGAGGAGATCATTCAGCCTCTCCAGTCTGTTACAGAGAGAGAGGATGAGACAATTCAGCCTCTCGAGCCTGTTACAGAGGGGCAGGAAGTGTTTATTTAACATTTCAAGTCTGCTATGCATAAATATTAGTTTTACACTAGTTATGGAACAGGAAAGACTTGAATTAAACATTAAAGTTATAACTTTGTATAAGGCCAATTTTGAAAGTGCTCGGCGAGTCGTGTGAAAGGCTGATTGGGATACCCTATTCACAGGTAAAGGGATGGTTGAAAAATGCAAGGCCACCAAAACTTGCTTTCATAGAGTCCAGAGCCAATGTGTTCCTGTTAGTGAGTTGGGCAAAGCTGGTGGGTGCAGGGAGTGCTGGATGGCTAGATATATTGATGCTCTGTTCAAGGTAAGGAAGGAGGCATATGTAAGATAAACAGAGCTGAAATCAAGTGAATCCCAAGATGAGTATAAGGGCAGTAAGTGTATAATCAATGGGGAAATTGGGCCAGAAAAATGTGGACATGAGATGGCTTTAGAAATAAGGTTAATGAGGCATTGAAGAAATTCTACAAATCCCTTAATGGCAAAAGATTAACTAGGTACAGAATATGGCACCTTAAAGATTAATAAGGCTACCTATGTGTGGAACCACAGGAGATGGGAGGGATACGAAACAAGTGTTTCTCCTCAGTAGTTAGAGTGGAGGAGGTGACAAGAACGAGAGAATGAAGGAACATGTAGTGATATCTTGAAAATCATCCATATTACAAGGAGATGTTAGACATTTTAAAACATATAAAGGTGAATAAATCCCTGTGACCTGATCAGTTGTATCCCAGAAGTTTGTGGGAAGCTAGGAAAGTGACTGCTCAGCCTTTTGCTGATATACCTGTATCATTGATTTCCACAGGTGAGGTGCCAATAGACTGGACGGCTGCTAACATAGTGCCATTGTTTAAGAAAATAAGGAAAAACCAGTTAACTATAGACTGGTGAGCCTGACATCAATGGTGACTAAATTGTTGGAGGAGATTTTGAGGGAAGGATATATAAGCATTTGGAACGACAAGGATTGAAGAGAGCTTTGTAGATTGGAGATCACATCTCACAGACTCGGTGGAAGTTTTGATGAAGTGATGAAGAGGATTGATGAAGGCAGGACAGTGGGAGGTTGTCTTTATGGAATTCAGTAAGAAAGCCAAAGTGTTTTACATTGTAGTCTGGTTAGCAAGGTTAGACTACCGGGGATCCAGAGAGAGCTCGCCATTTAGATCCAACATTTTCTTGAATACTGGAGACAGGCCGTGACAGTGGACATTTCTTCATTAAACTTGGAGACCTGTGACTAGTGGTGTGCCGCAAAGATCAAGAGTAGGTCCACTACCTTTTGTTACTTATACAAATAATTTGCACTTGAGTATAGGAAGCATCGTCAGTAAGTTTGTAGATAATTCTAAAATTGGTGATGTAGTGGACAGTGAAGAATGATATCTCAGATTATCATGGGACATTGATTAGGTGAGTTGAAGAGTGGCAGATGGAGTTTATTTTAGATAAACGTGAGTTGTTGCATTTTGGCAAGAAAGATCAGGGCAAGACATATAGATAGCGCCCTTTCAAAAGTTGCCAATCAGGGAGAACGAGATAGAAATTATAGAATCCCTACAGTGAGAAAACAGGCTATTCGGCCCATCGAGGTCACACCGACCCTCTAAACAGTATCCCACTGGATCACCCCCTACTCTATCCCTCTGTGCCTGCATTTTCCATGGATAATCCACCTCTCCTACACATCCTGGGTATCATGCGCAATTTAGGATAGCCAATCTACATTTACCTGTATATCATTATACTGTCGGAGAAAATTATAGCACCCGGAGGAAACTCACACGGAAACGGGGAAAATGTACAAACTCCACACAGTCAGTCATTCAAGAATGGAATTAAACCGAGGTCGCTGCCCTGTGAGGCACCTTGTGGTGCAGGCTCTCAGTTTTTGAAAGTGCCGCCACAGATAGACAGCGTAGTGAAGAAGTCACTTGGTGATCTTCCCTTTATTGGTGCGTGCTTTGAGTCTAAACATTTGCATGACATGTTGCGTCTGTACAGGACATTGGTTTGGCCACTTCTGTAATATTTAATTCTGGTCTCCCTCCTGTGGGAAAGATGTTGTCAAACTTGAGGGTACAGAAGAGATTGAAAAGAATGTTGCAGGTGTTGGAGGGTTAGAGTTACAGGGAGAGTTTGAATAGGCTGAGGCTACTTTCAAGTGTTGAGGCTGAGGGGCGATCTTAAAGTGGTTCATAAAATCATGAGGGGCATAGATAAGGTAAACTATCAATGTATTTTCCCCAGGATAGACGAGTCCAAAATTAGAAGACAAAGGTTTCAGGTGAGAGGAGAAAGATTTTAAAAGGGACATGTGGGACAATATTTTCACATAGAGACGGTTGTGTGTATGGATTGAACAGCCAAAAGAGGTGGTGGAGGCTGGTACGGGTACACCTTTAAAAAAGGCATTTAGATGGATAAATGCATGGGAAGTGTTTAATGGGAGATGGTCCAACTGCTGGCAAGGGGGACGAGATTAATTTAGGATGTTTGGTCGGTATGGATGACCAGACCGAAGGATCTTTTCCGTGATGTACATCTCTGAGACTCTATTGACTTTTGAATGTATAACATGGGAACAGGAGGAGACTATTCAGCTTCTGAATTCTGTCAGTCAACTTGTTTGCTCAATTACTGAGAGTCAAATACAAAAATACATCATTCAGATTTTGGTGGTGTTTTACAGAAGCAGGGGAAAGGCTTTTCGTCAAGAAGAGCCACAAAGAATGTGAAGAGACCATTCAGTCCCTCAATTCCATTCCACAGGAGCAGCAGGTGAGCACAGAACTATTGGAGGCTGTTACTCTGGAGCAGGAGGAGGACATGTATTTTCGCAAAACTTTGGATTAGGAGGTAGTCACTCAGCTGCTGAAGACTGGGACACAGGAACAGGAGGGAGTCACTCAACTGCTCGAGACTGGAACACAGGAACAGGAGGCAGTCATTCAACTGCTCAAAATCTGAATGATAAGTTGCATTAGTGGTCAATTCAATCCTGCTCCACCATTCACTAAGACCACGGCTGATCTGATGGCGATTCCCTCATTCCATTTTACGGAGACGCCCTCTCTGCAGCCTCTGGTCCATTTGTTGGTCATGTTGCAGACCCAGATGCTGTAACAACAGTCACCATCACTCATCCCGAAGGATGTGTCTAACCAGATGAGTGAGGATTTGAAGGATCCAATCACAAGAATGAAAACACAAAATAAAGGTATTGCCAGATGTTTAGTTCTCTCACATTCGCAATCCAACTCACATTACCAGTCCATCCATTACATATTCAGGATGGAGCACTGTGTAGATCCGGCTAGCGTACTGCTGAATGCAACCCAGCAATATCCTGAATGGAATTCTCTGCAGCCCACACCAATGCTTGATCTAAAATCCTGGGCTAAATGTCTAGCGCAGGGAGCTGTGCAGACCGCACTAGTTCCTTCTTATCTCAACCCAGGCTGTTGCGATGTTCAGTAACACTGTGTTAGACCCCTGCCCAGTGTGGGGAAACTTGCAGCCAATGCCAGAAGTGACAGGATGTGCAGCTACCATCCATTTACAGCTCCATATCTCCACTCTGCCTTGATAAGAGGTGCTATGGATGTGAAAATCATTGCGAGAGAGAGATGTAAGTGCAAACAACTTAAATACCAATAGTTCGGATTAAGGCGAGTATCACACCAGTATTTAAAGATGAAATAACTGAGATAATATCCAATGAGGTATTGTGAATGGTGCAAAGTAGTTAGAGGGGGGTGGTAATGTTATAGTGGTTGCACTATAAGCCTCAAATTCAACAATGGGAATTAGAGGAACAAATGTGCAGGGAGACTGGGGAGAACTGCAGGAACAATAGGGTTGTTATAATAGGTAACTTCAATTTGCCTAACATAGACTGGAGATTCCAGATATTTAAGAACTTAGATGGAACGAAATTTGTTCAGTGTGTTCAGGAAAGTTTCTACAAGCTATATAGCGGGTCCTACTCGGGAAGGGACAGATGCGACCTATTGTTGGGAAATAGGGCAGGATAGGTGGAGGAGGTAAAGTGGGGAAGCATAATGTGACTAGAATTGTATTAATTTTAAAATAGTTATGGGAGGGACAAAATTGTTCCACAGATTCAAGTTCTAAATTGGGGCAAGGCGTATGTTGTTGGAATTAGACAGGGGATTGCGGTGGATGATTAGAGGAGTTTGGTTCGAGGTAAAAGGATCTCAGGCAAGAGGGAGGGCTTGAAAAGTGAGATAGCCCGAGTTCAAGGTTTCCATTTTCCTCTGAGGGTGAAGGTAAAGTGAGGCTGGAAGAGAGAACCCTGGATGACAAGAAATATTGAGGCTCTAACAATACAAATGGAGGCGTGCCTCAGTTTCAGGCAGCTCGGATCAAGGGAATCCCTGGACGCACACAGAGGATAGAGGAGTTTACTGAAGAAGGAAATCAGAAAGGTGGAAAAGGGGCATGAGATAACTTTGGCTGAGAAGATTAGGGTGAAACAAAATTTTGCATAGTAAAGCAAAAGAACAACTAGAGAAAGAATAAATGTCTTAAAATCCAAAATATGCATGCATGTGTCAAACGTCAAGAGATTGGTAAAGTCCTCAATTTCCCCTCTGTGTGTACCATGAAGTAAGACATGAAGACCTGTGACCTTTGGGACGTTAGCTGTCATATATTGGTACTGTCCATATCACAGTAGAGGCGCTGTTGGAAATATTAGAATGCATACAGTCAGACAAATCTCTTGGCCCTGACCAGATATATATAGAAGCACTGCAAGAGGCGAGAGCAAAAGTTTAAGGGCCCAGGTTCCAGAAGACTGGGCTTCAGCAAATGTTGTACCCTTATTCGAAAATGGCTGCATAGAAAAACCTGGGAAATATAGACCCGTAAGCTTCACACCTGTTTTCGGTAAACCACTTGAGAAGGTTCTGAGTGATAAGATATGCATGCATTGGAAAGACAGAGATTGACTTGGAGCAGTCAGCATGGTTTTGTGTGTGGCAGATCATGCCTTACAAATTTTGTTCGAGTTTTTTGAGGAAGTGACCAGGAAGGTTGACGAGGGCAGGGTGGTGGACATAGTCTATATGGATTTCAGTAAGGCTTTTGATAAGATTCCACATAGTAGGCCGCTCTAGAAGGTTAGATCATATTGACTCCAAGGTGAACTAGCAAATTGGCGACACAATTGGCTTGATGTTAGGAAACACATGGCTATGATGGAGGTATGCTTGTCGGACTGGAGGCCTGTGACTAGTGGAGTGCCTCAGGGGTCAGTGCTGGGCCCATTGCTGTTTGTTATCTATGTCAATGATTTGGATGCGAGTGTACAACGCAAGGTTAGTAAGTTTGCAGATGACACTAAAATAGGAGCCATCGTTTACAGTGAGGGACGTTAAAACGTTTTCAGAAATTGCAGCATTACGTTGATCAGCTGGGGAAGTGGGCTGAGAAATAGCAAATGGAGTTTAATATAGATAAGTGTGTCGTCTTGCGTTTTGGAAAGTCAAATCCAGGTAGGAATTGAAAGATGTATGAGAGGGCCTTAGAGAGTGTAGTGGAACGAAAGGACGTTGGAGATCAGGTGCACGGTTGCCTGAAATTTGAGTCACAGATACACAGGACAGTGAAGAAGGCTGTTGGCACACTGGCCTTCATTAGGGTATTGAGTAGAAAGGTTGGGACGTTATGTTGCAGCTGTACAGGATTTTGGTAAGGCTGCAGTTGGAGTATTGTGCTCAGTTTTGTTCAGCTTGCTCTAGAAAGGATATTATTGAACTAGAAAGAATGTAGAAGAAATTTACAAAGATGTTTCCTGGGCTAAAAGGTCTGAGTTATAGGGAGAGGTTGGGCAGGTTGGAACTTATTTCCTTACAGCGTATCAAACTGAGGGGGTTCTTATGGACGTGTACGTCTCATCAAATCATGAGAGGTGTGCATGGGGTGAATACTTCAAAATCTTTTTGCAAGGTTGGGGAATCGAGGACTAGCGGACATCCACTAATGCTTGGAGAGGAAAAGAAAATGAACCTGAGGGTCAACTTTTTACACAGAGCGTGGTACGCATCCGGACTGAGCTGCCAGTACAAGTGATTGAGGTGGGTACAATAATAACATTGATAAGGCATTTGGGCAAATACACAGGTAGGGAAGGATTAGATGGATACAGATCAAGGGCAGGGAAATGGCATATTGGCAGAGAAGGGGCAATTACACCATGGTTGGCATAGTAGATGGACTAGTACAGAGGGGGACCATTCTCTTCCCAGACGGAACCACATCACCAGACCCAGCGAACATGGTCTGAGCTCACCACCGAGCTCAGTGCAGTATCTGCGATCTGAAGAAATGTCCAGCAATACAGGGCAAGCAACAATAACCTTCCCCTCTCTGTCAGGATAAGTATCACCATATTCTCTCTGCTCCCTCACACTCACTGTATATCTGTTATAGCACCAACCCCTGAACAAGGCTCATGATCCCGCACTCTCACTATCACATGCAGTACGTTCCCTCTCTCTCTATCTCTATTTTCCGCCTTTGCAAAACCCCCCACACTGTCATAGAATATTCTGAAGAATGCCGGTAATGAAATGTCCCATGTAATGTTCCAAATAATTCCCTCTTTCTGGAAAATGCCAGTGTCCCAGTGTGTAACACCTAAGAGGAAGGAGTAGGATGCACTTTTTTCAATTCACACATTATTTAAACCATACCGAGGCTATTCAGCCCTTCAAACATGCTATGACTCTTAATAAGGTCCCAGCTGATCTGATGGTTTCTCAACTACATGTTACAGGAACTTTCCCTCATTCAACTCCCTGGGTTCCTGTCACTGACCAGACAGCACTCAGGCACCTTTATCCCGGATTTTTTCAAGCGCCTGTTTGAGGGCATTTTTCATGGGGACGGACACTCCTAACAATATATTCCATCATCTATATACTTTCATGCAACTGTCAGCATGTATTACACAGACCAAACAAAAACATGCACTTATTTTATGGTTATAGGTATCCAATCACACTTAGTAATTCTGGTTATTTCACTTGACTCACCTTAATGGTATTAAACCAAAGACAGTTTCTAAACACATCTTGCTATAAAATACAATTGCAAACAGAGAACGTTTTTACCCTCAGATGTTATCTTAACTGTTATCTGAATTGTACCACTTTCTTTGTTATGAATGTTTCTCTTACTCTTTGACTGTGACTGTTTCTGTCTGGAACAGTTACACTGTCTCCCAGTCAGTTGGCTGGATGGCAGGTTTGTGATGCAGAGTGAAGCCAACAGCGCAGGTTCAGTTCCTCACACTGACAGAGGTTACCCTGCTCTCTCAACCTCACCCCATCACCCCAGATATGGTGATCCTCAATATAAACCACCATGAGTGGTCTCTCTAATGACAGTTTTTGGGACTCTTTTCCATCAATGTTAGCCTTTTCATTGTTAAAAATATTTTTGTTAAAAAAAGATTTTTAATATTATAATAAACCAATAACAAGATAACTCAAATAACTGAAAAAAATTGCGTCCAATTGCATATACATACAAAACAAGTTAAAAACACTACACAGACAGAAGAAAAACAATAATAAACAATAACTAATGACTAAATAATACAGCTCAGCATAACAAAATGATAATTTCCGTTCATCAACAAGCATTAACTGATACACATTTTTATGTTCATAGTTCTTCCTCTCTGGATATTGGTTCATTAGACAACATCGTCATGGCTATATAAAAGCCCTTCTTAGAGCGGCAGATAAGACTATATCGCAGTAATCTAAAAAGGACTGCCATGTCTTATACAAATCTCTGCTCTTTGATATACCATGCTGGTGCATGAAGAGCTTACGACGATCCAAAAGATCCGGGGGGTTTCAGACATCTAACAAAACAGAATATTTTTCCTAGCACAAAAATTAAGGATTTCTTCCCGTGTGTATCTGTGTAAACTACCCTGGACAGGCCAAGGAAAAGAGAAACCAGGTCCATCTCCAATTCAGTCCCCAAGACCCACTCTATCACACCTAATACAGTGCTCCAATATATCTAAAGCCTGCAGCAGGACCTCAAGCAATGAGTAAGAGTGCCTGTAGTCATTCTGCATTTACTACATACTAAAGATATTCCCACTTTGAATTTTTAGAGACAACCTGGGGTCAGATAGACCATATGAAGAATTTTCAACTGCATGAAATGGGTCCTGTTACAGATCAATATACTTCGATCATTCTCACAAATATCCTCCCATGTCTCTGAAGTGTTCTGAACCCTGAACTCTCTCTCGCAGACATCACAATGCAACACAGTCTCGTCTGATGGCACACTCTCCAACTGATGATAAAGGGAACTAAAAGAGAGTGTATTCTAAGCAATAGGCACCCTCTTCTCTCTTTAAGACATGTAAGAGTCCGTTAAAAGTGTGTGTTTTTTTTTTAAATCCAATCTCTGATCTGGAAAATAACAGAAGAAGTCTCTACTAGGTAGTCCATACGTACGAGTTATTTGATCAAATGGTATCATTGTTTACCCCTCAAATAACACGTGGTGGCTCAGTGGTTAGCACTGCTGCCTCACAGTACCAGGGTTGCGGCTTTGGTCCCAGCATTGGGAGACTGGCTGTGTGGAGTTAACATATTCTCGCCGTGCCTGTGTGGGTTTTCTCCCACAGTCCAAACATGTGCAAGTTAGATGAATTGGCCATTGATAAATCACCCATAGTGTTCAGGGATGTGTAGGTTGGAGCATTAGTCAGGGTAAATATAGGATGGTAGGGGAATGGGTCTGGGTGCGTCACTCTTCAGAGAATCGAAGTGGACTTGCTGGGCCCAAGAGCATGTATCCACACTGGAGGGATTCTACTAATTCTAAATCACTCAAGCAAGGCACGCTTCTAGCTGCCCACAATTTAAACATGAAATCCACTATCCCCGGATGACAACCCTGTATACCAATTATAGGGGTAAGAAACATAGTTATGGCTGCATTGCCCTCAATCTGACGCATTGCCATTCATGTTTTAACAGTATTATTGGGTTATGTCAATACTCCATAAATGATGTCAATCTGTCTGAGACCAACAGTCTAATAAAGGTTCACTTTCTCTGAGAGGGTTCAATATCTCGCCCTATTGACGCCGAGTCCTCAGCAGCCCAGACAAGAACATAGGATAAATAAGAGCTTAATTGATAGATTTTATATGGGAGATCTACTCCCCACAATCTGGGGTAGTTACAATTTGGTTAGCTTGATAAAGAGTCGCTTATGATGCCAAATAAAAGAGCTAAACCAGCCATAAAGTCTCCTAAATGTCTGTCTGGGAAACATCAAAGGAAGCATTCACCCGGGGGATAGTAAATGAGGAAGGTCATTCATTTTAATACCAACTATAAGACCCAGCCAGGATATTGAAAGTGCCTCCCATCTTTGAAGGTCTTGTTTAATTTTGTCAAACAAATGGACATAGTTCATGCTAAATAAATGATCAAAGACGAATGTAATGAATATATCGAAATAGGGAAACCATCCCCCACTACACCCCCCAATGAACATTTAAAAGGAAACCAGGATTTGCTCTCAACATCAGGTATTTCCCTAAGACCTCTCATAGGCACGGGCTCCAACTTTGTAAAGATAATCTTAAAGCCCGAAAAGGTGACAAGCGAATTAATGCATTGCATCATGTGAGCTACCGAAATTGCGGGATTTGACAAAAGCTTAAGACGATCGACATACAACATAATTTTATGTGACTTCTATCCCACCTCTGGGGCAGGTATGTTGGGGTAATATTCCCAATTGTACAGGATGCCACCGAATCAAAGATTGCTGCAGCGATGGGGAAGAGATCAACCCTCGTGTGCCATTTCTGCAGGTTAAAGAAGAAAATAAAACCCCTACTTGTGAGGTAGATTTGCCTCCAGACTTCCACCAGCTCTAGTTCTGCACACACATCCACTAATTGTTTACATTACAACGAGGGTATTGGGGGACCTTTGGACATTCTGCACACCGTAGGTCCATAACACAGTCGAAATTTCCTTCTACAATAATGTGTTACGATGCAAAATCACTTAATTTGGGAAATGCATCTACTGGGAGTTTAAGAGGGTGCACCGGGTGGCAATAAACATTCAAAATACTACATTATTTCCCATAGTTCAAGGCTTTGAGGATTATGATCCTTCCGTGGGTGTTTAATACAATCTAGTAATTTAAATGGAATTAAATTCTTCCTATCCATTATAAGTTTTCCCCTAGACCTAGTATTAGAAGACGAGAAATAAACTCGATCAAACCCGCCCTGCTGTAACTTCAAATGTTCCTTGTCATCAAGGTGCATTTCCTGCAATAGGACAACATCCAACCTCTCTTTTTTTAGACAAGAAGGTACATTTTTCCTCTTGACTGGCAGATGGCTCCCCTTAATTTTCCAGGTACACCACTTAAGCACTTCATTATCCATAACACATTATAGCAAGATTTGAACTCTCGACAGTTTCACATCAAATTACACATCGCCCAGCATTAATGACAAAAGACTCATCGAGCCTAAAAACTGTATAAACTAAAACTACTACAACTAACAAACTCTAAAAACTTTCCAAAGCCAAACACATAAAAAACAAAGAACGAAACAAATTCCAAAGTGCCAATGACACCTGATAGGGGAATTTACCCCATTCCCCCGCCCAATAGGGACGCTTACATACCCCAAAACTTTATGTTCTGCCTGCTACCAATATGGCATCCAGGGCAATTAATAACAAAAATCCAGCTTCAACTGCCCTTAGGTTGGCACTTAGTCATCACAACCACATTTGTAACTCCCTCCAGCTTAAGCCACACCCAACACACAAGCAAAAAAGAGAAAATGAATAGTAATACTAATGAAGAAGTTAAAATAACTCTGCCATCCCCCACTATAATTTAACACTGTTTAATATCAGAAAAATCCAACAAAATTTCTTTGAGACAAGAACATGATTATCTTAACATCCAGCTTACTTTAAAATGTCCACAAAGTATTCGCTTTCTCTGGAGAGTCAGGCGAGTTCATTGATCCATTCAAAGCAATACGGAGCACGCGAGGAACCATAAGGAATACTGAATCCCGAGTTCCCTTACTCTTCTCTTGATTTCATCAAAAGATTTTCATTTCTGAATCACCGCTGCTTAAAATTCCTGAAGTAATTTAATCCTGGAGCTCTCATGAATTAAAGCCATTGGAAACCACACTGAGTTTCCATCAGTCTCTGTTTATCCCGATAACTATGTAACCGCACAAGGACAGGGCGAAGGCGTTGGTCTGAGTCTGACCTCCGCGCCATAACCTGATGAACTGTCTTTGTCTTCACCGTCCTACTTCAGCTTCGAAGTAAAGGAATCACAGCAGTCAGATCTAGAAAAAACTCACTGGCTGACCACCTGCTGTCTGGTCCAGCATACCCACAATGTGAACATTCTTCATCCTGCCCCTGTTCTCGAGGTGGTCATTTTGTTCAGCTAAGGTACGGACCTGTTTTTCAGGGGCGAGTATTCTCTCCTGAGAGGAATCGACCGCGGTCTCTGTCGCTGCAGTTCGGCGCTTGACATTGTCTGTTCTGTTTCCAAGGCTGTCAAGTTGCTGTTTTTGGAGAACGGCTGACAGCGGTTCTAGCCTACCGCTGAACTTTTGTTCAATCATGGCTTCAATCATTTCACATAACTTGGTGAACTCAGTGACCAAGGCCTGGTGAGTAACTGGGTCCATCGAACGAGCAGAGTGGGTTGCAGCTACAGCCTCAGGCATACTCGATGCTTCTAATGGGTGCACCGTGTGTTGGGACTTATTCCATCTTTTCCCATGTTTTGTCATTTCCACTTGACAAAATACGATTAGTAAAGATTCTATCGCTCTTTTAGTGTTGAATTTTTAGTAAAAGGCTGGGATGGGGTGGGTTAGAGAAGCACTTTGCCCGTGCTGTGATGCAGAGCCCAGCAAAACAGACTTTCCGGATCGCCGCCATCTTGATTCCCTCTGAACATTTTATCAATAATTATCATTTCGTTTTAAATTATGTTCCTGGATGTTCTGGAGCCGTGTCATTTGGTACCACTGCCTACATTTTCCGCACACTGCACATTCCTGCCCATTCCCCGATATTCCCATATTCCATTGTTATTTATGAACCTTCTGTCTGTGCCTCAATAATATTCAATATCTCTGCCTCCAATGCTCTGTGGGGAAAGAGTTACAAAGATCCACAACACTGAGAAAACAAAAATAAAACACAAGCTCTGAGTGTGAGATTAATTTTTCTTTGTCTCCTTATCTGGGAAAGGATGTAATTATATTTGAAGCAGTTCGGAGATGTTTCATTTCACGTATTGCAGGAATGAGTACCTTATATTACGAAGGCTTTAACATGTCACTCTTGGAATGAGAGGTGATCTTATTGAAATATACAAGACCTAGACGAGAGTGGATCACATAGATATCCACTGGGTATAGTCCAAATTTATTGTCTTTTTCATAGAATCTCTACAGTGTGAAAGCCGCACATTCAGTCTATCATGTCCACACTGGCCCTCAGAACAGCATCCATCAGGACCTGCACTCCCTACCCTATCCATGCAACCCTGCATTTCCCATGACTAACCTACCTAATCTACACATCCCTGAGCATTATGGGCAATTTAGCATGGCCAATCCACTCTAAGCTGCGGATCTTTGGACTGTGGGAGGAAACTGTAGCATTGTGAGGAAACCCACATAGATACCTGCATAGAGAATGCTCAAACTCCACACAGAGCGTCGCCCGAGGTTGGTATTGAACCCAGCTCCTTGGGGATGGGAGGAAGCAGTGCTAATCACAGATCCACCAGGCGCATCCCTTAGTTCTCGTAGTTACTTGTTGCTGATTAAAGAAACCTGCCTGACTTGTTCCTGTCACTAAACCTGACCCAGTCTGAGACCTTTATCATTGGCCATATCACCAACGTGGTTACATTTAAAGTTTGTTGGGAGCAGTGGATGAGTGGGACTAGAAAAGGAAACGGTGGCACCCTGCAACCTCAGTCAGAACAGGAATTAGGAAAATGCACCAAGTGGGCATTCATTCCAGTGGGAATACTCTTTCCCAGAAGTTTGGGAGGGCTTAATCTTTATAATATCGAGGCTGGCTTCATCTGATTTTCCATAGACAGGTGAATCAGGGACAATGGTGCATGGAGAGCGAAGTGCAGCTGGGAACACAATGGGGTGAGCCACAACCTTATTTACTGGTGGGGTAGTGTCAAAGGGCCGAATGGCACCCTCGTCTCCCTCAGCCCTGTGTTCTGATGTTTCATTCAACCCTTCGGACCTGCTACACAGGGGTAGATCGAGGCCACTCCGATGGTTAGGTGTAGTTTTGGAAAAGTACTTGGAAAATCCAGCCTGGAACAGGATTCAACCCCCACCCCAAGGTCTATTTCGAGGTTTCCCCTCTCTGTAACCTCTGCTCTCGATGCGGGTCATGTTACAGACCGGGATATGCTGAGAATACAGCCCCCACACGCCACCCACGGTTAACCCAAACAAATCATCTGCTGTCCCTGAATGCAACATTGTACAACACGACTTCCAGGAAAATAACCAGTTAAGTTCCAAAAGCATAACATGTGAAATTAATAAATAGTAACACATGTAGGTCATTTGGCCCCTCAAGCTAGCCCCCTTATTTATTAAGAACATCGCGGATCTACTCCAGGGCTCAACTCCAAAGTTTGCTGACTCCTGTATCCCTCCACATCTCTCGGGTTAAGGATTTCCAGATATTCACTACATTCTCAGATTGAAATCGATGTTCCTTATTCGGTATCTATATCCTCGAGTTCGACACTCTGCCCACGAATGGAATCAACTTCTCAACATCTACCTTCTCAAGCCCGCTCTGTGTCTTGTATGTTTCAGCAGTATCAATCTTCATTTATTTAAACCTCAATGAATAGTCATCTAACCATTATAGATATTCTGAATAACTCAACCCTTTCATCTCTGGAAGCTGGCTAATGATCCGACCTAGTTACTTGCTGCATCAGCATGCTGACTTTATGTTTCAGACACTGAAAGACTCCAATCACTTTGTACTGCTACTGTTCTGGAAGTCCTCTCCATTAAATAGCAGCCTGCCTTTTGGTTCTCAGCATCTTCCACAAACTCAGATGTATATTGCACTCAGCTCCCTCCTTCAGGCTATCAACATAGATTGTAAATAACTCATGCGGTAGGACTGATATGTATGGTATTCCAGCAGATACACCTTTATTATAAGGACCCATTAATCCTGACTTTCCGATTTCTATGTGTTAACTTATCATCATCGCATGTTAATACATTATCCATCATCCTCCGATCTTCTGGCTTGAGTAAGATCTTTTATCCCGTAATACCTTATGGAAAATCACTGGAAAGCCTCTTGTCTACCAAATCCCCTTTATCAAATCCGCTTGTTACATCCTCAGGCATCTCCAGAAAAACATTGCATGATCTTACAGGGCAAAGTATAATTTCCCGTTCACAAACCCACACTGACTCTGCGTGAAGCTTTCCTCAATGTCCATGCTGGCCAGGTTTTCCAAACTATACTAGCCCCATCTGCTTTCATTTGGCCCATATGCCTCTAAATGTTTCCCATTCATATGTTTGTCCAAATGAGTTTTAAATGTTGTAGCTGTACACACATCTACCACTCTTCCTCTGGCAGCTCATTCCATACCCACACCACCCTCTGTGTAAAAACATTGCCTCTTCGTCCTTTTAAATCTTCCCCTTTTCACCTTAAACATCTGCCTTCTATAGTTGAACTCTCCCATCCTGTGGAAAAACCCTTGGATATTCACCCAATCCATACCTCTCATGATTTCATAAACTTCGATAATGTCAGCTGGCAACCTTCTACACTCCATCTGATACTAACTTCAAGAACAAGCATTTCAAGATAAGTGCTGCAAATGTGAAACTATATTAAACATTAATATTAAACGTTGACAAGTGTCAATAAGAAGTTACACACCCTAAATTTATTTGTTTAAAGGGTGTGATGATCTCGACAATGAAAACGTATCTATTGCCTGATCTATATAATACCATATAGTCAACATTCCCCCTCCTGGCCTCCCTATGGCCTTGTGTGCTTGTGTCTTCCTTAGCTTGCATTCAATAGAGAGAACCCCTTTCCCCCGTCACATCTTAATTTAAACCCATTTTACATACTCTTCTTTTATCTTTTTCCACACTCTCTTTTCCCTGTCACCCATTCCCTATCTCTGGATACGGATTAAACTGATTAGCACATTTTCTAATTATTTTCAGTACTGAAGAAGTGTCACACTAGACTTGAAACACTAACTCTGTTTCTCTGTCTCTGCGGATGCTGACAGACCTGCTGAGTTTATCCAGAAATGAATAGGGGCACAGAACAAATTTTCAATTAAACAAATAACAATCGATACTGGAAATAAAGTACCAAAAATTGCTGGAGAAACAGGGGGCTTTGTAGAAGGTTCAATGGAACTGCAAGTTTATATCTACATTCACTCCAGAAAATGCTGCAACATCTTCAACAATTTCTTCAGCAATTTCTGTTTTTGAACAATTTTCAACAACATAGTCAAAGATGCCCAAACATCCTGTGCAACATGGAGAGCCATACACTGGGAACTGTACAATAACGCATGGTGACAAGTTCCTTGACTCTAAAACTGCATAAGGCTGGCATCATTGACACTGCAGAGCTCTGAATCATGATCAGGGAGAAAAACAGAAGGAAACTCATTCACTTCAAATACAGAAGATGGCATTACTGAAAGGAAAAGATTCAGATTACTACCTTAAATTGATTGAGTTAAAGTAACAAATTGGAGGCATGACACCAATGAAAGAATTTCAACAGAATGAGACTATGAAAATGGAAGGATTGCTGCATCAGTAAATACAGGGCTGTTGGGTGAATGGGTCTCGGTGTGAACTGGGGGATAGTCAGTGGAACTGAATTTTAGATATTATATTAAACTGGGTTATCATCTGATGCTGTAGATCACAACAGCAGCAGAAACAGAATTGTATTCAATGACAATCTGTAACATTTCGCTCAGGATAATCTCTCAGTCCACTATGAACATCAAGCAGATCTATGGTTGAGTGATGAGTGTGGGTGAACATGCCAGGGTCAGTACCATATGTACCTTTACCTGATGACAACCCATTAAAGCTACCACAATTGACTGGTTATATTCGAAACAGCAGAACTAACATCTGGTACAGAGGCAGAAATGATCCCACGACTAACAAATCTGATCTCAGCTCTGTCGTCCTGCAAATCCAAGCATAAATGTCGATGGAACATGAAACAACTTACTGGAGGAGAGGACTCCACAAATATCCCCATCCTAAATAATGGAACAGTCATGTATATCAGTGTAAAAGTCAAGTATGTGGTGTCTGCACTATCCTCAGACATGTTGAGTGGATGATCCACCTCACCGTATCATGATGCCCACAGAATCGCAGATGAAAGTCTTCAAACAATTCTGTTCGCTGCACGTCACATGAAGAAACAGCTGAACACAGTACATACGACAAAGGCAATGGGCCCTGACCCCATTCCTGCAATAGGACTGAAGACTTGTTCTGCACAACAAGCCGTGTTCCTGGGGAAGCTGTTTCATTCCAGCTCTAACTCTGACATCTCCCTGGCAATGTGGAAAATTACTCAGCTACATCCAGTTCCCTAAGAGGTGAATAAATGCAATCTGACCAATCAGCACTCCATGAGTCCCATCATGACAGTCAATTTGGTGGGAGTTCTTTTTTTGACAGAGCTGTCAAGCCACACGGAAATAACCTGCTTGGTGTGATTTCCCCATGCGGAGATGGTGCTGTTGTGGAATTGTCATTGGATTACTAATCCAGACCAGGCTAATGCTTGGGCAGCCGGTGGCAGCTTGTCGAATAATAAAAGCAATTATTAACATAGCGAAATCTAAAATCTGGTGTCAGTAATAATGATCTTGTGTCCAATGTTGATTGTAAATATCGATCTCCTTACCCAATGTACTTTCAGGAAATGAGTCTCCCGTGCTTTCCTGGTCTGGCCTGAAAGTGACTGCAAACACACAGACATGTGATAAACTCTTCAATGATCTCTGAAACAGCCAAGTAAGACACTCTATTGTATCAACTGGTCCGAGCTCTTATAGGATATACCCGGAGAGAACACCCAGCCCCAACCTTGGTGTCGGAAAAGGGAACAGAAAACATAGT
This sequence comes from Hemiscyllium ocellatum, assembly GCF_020745735.1. Taxonomy (NCBI): domain Eukaryota; kingdom Metazoa; phylum Chordata; class Chondrichthyes; order Orectolobiformes; family Hemiscylliidae; genus Hemiscyllium; species Hemiscyllium ocellatum. The sequence goes on along the minus strand of NW_026869294.1, from coordinate 2,717,686 downwards.
CCTGTTGACCATGCAGAGACCTTCTTCCTAACATCTGACGGTTTGCGAGAACATTTACAGAGCTTTCCCACAGACTGCACAGGAGCATCAGGAAATGAGTACGCCACACAACACATTGAGCTTTCCCTGTGCTAGTTAATGGTCGAACATCTCCTTCATGCAGTTTTACCCATACAATATTCGCATGCCTTAATATGTTTAAACATTGTGAAATATAAAATGAGAACTGCTGTAGTCCCTTCAGCCGATCAATTTTGCTCCTCCATTCAATATACAGGCAGTTCTCAGATAACGCGTGTTGATTAAATACAATTTGGCCACAATGTGATACATGAACCTTTTTCCATAGAGTGAACACCCGTTCACTGTGAGGCGATTCCTTGCGGGAACCAAGTGAACAGTAAAACCTAGCCTCAGGATCCTCTCTCTGCAAAATGTCCAATCAATGTGTTCAGCTAAAACAGGAATGCAATCCGCTGTGGAAGCCTTGAAACTGAGCCTGAAACCGGGAATTGTAGTCTTCATTTAGAAAGAAATTTATTTCAAACTGTGGGAGAATCTTGAGGAGAACTGGAATTTCCCCATCGGAATCACGTGTTCAGTCAGCCCCACGCATTTTCTGGAGAAGAGTGTGGTTAAAGATACACTGCTGTAGTCAGTGACTAGTTTGAAAGTGTTACATTTAGATGACAATTTCATTGCAATAAGTGATTTCAAGATGTATTTTCGACTGTGCTAGTGTGTGTGCCAGACTAAAATTAATTTTTGGCTTTACTGATATTTGGGGGGTCGTCCCTTGCCCTCTTTTTCCCATCGACCCAATTGTTAATATTGCTTGATTTTCTACAACACGGTGTTGCACAGTAACACAGCTACTGCGCTGTTGGAGAACAACCTGAAGATAGCTGATCTATCTTCACACAATACTCCTGCTCTCTCCCTATCCCTATAATTTCCAGAAATCCTTATTTATATGCAGCGCCTTGGTTTCCACAGCCTGATCTGGGAAAGAGGACCCCTGGTTCGCCAGTCTCTGAGTGCAGACATTTATTCTCATCTCAATGCAAAGTAGCCTGTCTGTACCTAATACTGTGGCCTTTGTTTTAGAAATCCACGCCAGAGAATTACCATCCCTGCTTCCAATCTGTCTCGCCCTGTCAGAGTTTTATATATTTCACTGTGATCACCACTCGTTTTCCTAAACGGCATGGAATACAAGCCCAGTCGCCCCAAAATCTCCTCCAACAACAAGCCTGTCATCCCAGAGATCAGTCTGGTCATCCTTCCCTGTTCTCCCTCAATGTCAGGTTTGTCCTTTATTGGGTAAGGAGACCAAAGCTGCGCACAACACTGTACAATGTTTGAGATGGGGTCTCATTAAGGCCCGGTACAGCTGCAGTAAGATACTTTTTCTCCTGTACTCAAGCCCACTGAAATGAAGGTGAAAACACCATTTATCTTTCTACCTGCTTTCTGCTCCTGCAATATTGCTTTCAGTGACTGGTGTACAGGGAGATCCAGATTCATTTCAATGTCAGAGTTCCCCACTTGCCGGGTCTATATACACTGGTCAGCGTGCCAATGCCATTTCCAGTATTGACTTCTGGCTTCAGAACTCACTGCCCTACATGTACCGAGACTGCTGCGCAGAAATAAACAAAAATGCAGCTTAAGTTCCTTTATAGGGCAACATTTTTCAACCACACCCTTTTCAAATGAGAGGCTGCCATTTTATTGTTCCCATCAATGTGCACAACATCTCATCTCTCCCATTGGTCTCCATCTGCCACTTATTTTCCCAGTAATCTCACTTGTCTCGGTCACTTTGGAGATTTTTTACATCCCCCTCACCCACTCAAATGCTGACATCGTTCAGTGCTGTCAGCAGAGTTGGGAATATTGCATTTGAGCCCCTCAACCAAATATATGATGTGTATTGGGAATAACTGGGGCTCAAGCCACGATCCTTGCTATATCCTACTAGCCTTCCATTTAAAATAAAAACATTGCTTTATTCCTACTCAGTGTTTCCAGCCAGGTCTCCCATTCGAAAACCATGACCATTTATTATCCTCAGTCCCACAGGATTCGAAATCGCACAATAGGCTTGGTATTTATCAAAACATTTTCTGAAATTCCACTCGTATTGCATTGATAGCTTCTCCATAATTTTGCTAAAAGGCACTTTCTCAAACATAATTCCCATTTCATAAATCTCTGTTGATTTTGTCTATACCCATTAATGTCAGTCCAATACTTTCTCTAAACTGTTTAGTTGCTAATTTCATTATATTCCCTTTTTCTCACCAGAATAAAGATCCCTAGTATTTCCCGGTTCTCAATTATCTGGTATCAACCTGTAAGAAAGCTGCACATTTCTTTCTCTTAATTTTTCCATTAACATATTTTCAGAAAATATTACAAGTTCTGTCTTATAAATTTTGTAAAGATATTCTTCAGAAGCATATCAATTCCTATTTTAAGGTACTCAGTGATTGGCCTTCAACAGCCATACAATCACAGAAGCGAAGATGCTGTGCCGTCAGAAATACAGCGCAGTCTAAATGAGGCCCATTTCCCGACACAATACCTGTAGCCGTGAACCTTAAGGCATTTCAAGAGCATAACCATGCATTTTCGAATGGTTTTGAGTTTACCATGACAACTCCCCTCTCAGGAATTGCATTTCAGACCCCAACACACTCTGGTTGAAAAGCAATTCTCAAATCCTCACTAAACCGTAAATCCTTCACTTTATAAGTATGGGCCTTTGACTAAAAAGGAACCACTGCTGTCCATCCACCCTGTAATCCTATGCTTCTGAATCACGTCCCCCTCAGCCTCCTCTCCTCCAATCTAAACAACCAAAGCTTATCCAGCGTCTCTCCATAGCTGGTATGCTCCATTCCAGGGAACATCCTGGTGAATCTCCTCTGCACCCCCTCCTGTGCACTCATATCTTTCCTGTAATGTGGTTCACAGAACTACACACAGTATTCCATCTTGGCCTCACCAAAGTTCCGCATAGCTCTTATAATCTGTACCTCAATGAATCAAGGTTATGTTTACAGTCCCCTATGCTTTCTCAAATTGTGTATTAACCTGTCTATCACATTCAGGGATGTGTGTAGAAGCACCCTCTGACCTTCCTAGTGTGCTGCCATTCATTGAGTCCTCCCCTGTCTGGTTCCTTCTTCCAAAGTGAATCACCTCATATTTATCAGGGTTGCATTCCTTCTAGCATTGAACTTCCCAGCTGACCATTCCATCTGTATCTTCCCTTAACTTAAGGCCTTCCTCCTCACTGCCAACTAACCGGCCAATCTGTGTATCAAACACAAACTTACATATCACACTCCCCACCCCTCATTCATATTCATAGCTACATCATTTAGGAGTACTACAAATATTAAAGTTGAAAATCACACAACATCAGGTTAGAGTCCAACAGGTTTGTTCAGAGGCACTAGCTTTCGAAGCGCTACTTCTTCATCAGGTGATTGTGCGCTTTGATGAAGAAGCAGCACTTCGAAAGGCAGTGCCGCCGAATAAACCTGTTGGACTATAATCTGGTGTTATGCGATTTTTAGCATTGTCTACCTAGTCCAACACAAGCACCTCTGAATTACAAACAATAAGGGACATAGCACTGATACCTGTGGTATACCATTGGACACGGGTCTCCAGTCACACAAGCAGCTGTCTACCACCACCTTCTGTGTCCTACCACTAAAGTTCATTTGAATGCAATTTGGCAAGTCACTAATGAGTCCTATCTGTTCCCTGGTTATTCTGATTCCGCTGGACACACTTGTGGAATATCTGGAAATTCTCCCTATCTTGCCCTGCCAGCAGGTTTCCATGCCCCGTATTAGTTAGTCCCCTACGTGTGCAGAATTTCCTCCTTATTGCAGCCTTAAATGGTCTGTCTTTTATCCTGCCTTTATTTCACTTGAATGTGGATTAGATAGCCGGAGAAACATCCTGTTAATTTGCAACTTGTCACATGTTTTGTGACTTTTATATATTTCACAGTGACCCATCTTTCATTCGTTGAAACTCTTGAGAACAGAGGCCGAGTTTCCTCATCACACAATCGCGCTAATTGAGGGATTATTTTGGAGAATGTCCATTGAACTTCCTCTGTCGTCAGTATATTATTTCTCAGATTTGGTCACCAAAACTGTACTCAATGTTCCAGGTACAGTACTCACCAACACGCTGTTAAACTGCTTCAACATGTATTTACATCTGTATTCTGACTCCCTTAAAGCAAGGCAACCTAAACTTTAACTTACCACTTGCATATATTCCTCCAAATGCCCTTCACATTCACTGCATATACGAACTCATTGTGTGAGTTCTTATAGAAAGCCTTCTAATGATCTAAAATATGCCAATTGTACTGGTTCCCCATTATCTATGCTGGAAGAATCAACTTCAAACAATTCCAAAACTTCAAACCTTTCAGAAATGCATACTGAGTCTCTCCAATGTTGCTGTTAATTTCTAAATAACGAATGTCACATCCTATATAATACATTCCAACAGTTTCCCCACAAATGTCACGTTAATTGGTCTGCAGTTCTCCACACTATCTCTTCTTCCCTTTGCAGATGCTTGGATCACTACCGTTCATCTACAATGCTTGGATCACGTTTACTGATGTCCATTTATCTACAACGGCTTCCAGACTATGCAGAATGCACTGGGAAATAGAACACAGTCATCGACAGTGCAACTAATACTTCAATTACTGGTTTATTTCTGAAGATTTTGGTATGAAGTACATCTGGTTTGTCAAGGTTAGCAATGCTCAATCCAGCTGCATGTTCAAGTGAAGCCTTGTTACTGATATAAATTGACTTTATGTCTTTCGAGCCACAAGTCCTATATGATGATGTCTATTTCTGGGTGATTTTCTGGATCTTCCTACATGAAGACAGATGCAAATTAACTGGTTATTTACTTGGCCATTTCCCTGTTATCCATAATAAGCTCGTCTCTCCTGATTGCAGTTTTCCACATTTGACTATGCTTTTCTCTTTCCTTTGAAATATAGATCATAGATTTATGCAGTCTTTGTGTTCCTGTTTGTTAGCGTGCATGTTCTCTTTTTGATTTCCTTATCCACTTCATGGCCTTCCTTTTCTGGATCGTAAATTTCTGAGAATTCTCCGGATTCCACAATGTCTGGAATTCTTTTGAAGTCACTTCACGTGATTAATATAACCTTTAATTTATTGTGCTAATCTTTGTTAACTAACTTTCTCATTCAAGGGTGTTTTAGCCGAAATAAATAAACATATTTTTCGACTTTGTAGTATTTCTATAAATCTCCTGGTCCTGACCATATATATTCAGGAACACTGCAGGACAGGAAAGAAATAGCGGGGGCCCTGGTTGGTACTTTTGCACCATCGGTAGCCAACGGGTGATGTCCTGGAGGACTGGAGGGTAGGGAATGCTGTGACCTTATTCAGGAAGGGCTACAAAGAAAAACCGGGGAACTATAGACCAGTACACCTAAAATCTGTAGCAGGTAAGTTACTTGAGAAGATTCTGAGGGAGAAGATATACATGCATTTGGAAAGACAGGACCTTGTGAATGGAGGATTATGGCTCACAAGTTGGTGAGACTGCTTTGATAATGTGACCAGTAACTTTGACAAGGGCATCGTTGTATATTTAGTCTATATGGATTTCAGTAAGGCCTTAAATAAGGTTCCACATGGTATGTTGCTCTGGAAGTTTAGATCACATGGAATTGAGGGGAAGCTGGCAAATTAGGTCCAAAATTGGCTTGATGACAGGAAGAAGAGGGTAAATGTGGCAGGATACTATCGGACTGGAGGCCTGTGATTAATGGAATGGCTCAGGGGTCGGTGCTGGGACTATACACACACATATCTATGATTTAGATGAGAATGTACAGGCATGATTTGTAAGTTTCAAGGTGACAGTAAAGTAGGTGGAATCGTGGACAGTGAGGAAGGTTATCAGAAATTTCAGAAATTACAGCAGTACCTTGATCAGGTTAGGAAGTGGGCCGAGAAATGGCAAATGGAGTTTAGTTCAGATAAGTGTAAGTTCTTGCATTTTAGAAATTCAAATCAAGGCAGGAGCTTCATGGTGAATGGCAAGGCCTTAAGGAGTGCAGTGGAACAGAGTGATCCTGGAATTCAGGTGCACGGTTCCCTGTAAGTGGAGTCCCAGGTAGACAAGGCACTGAAAAAGGCATTTGGCTCACTGGCCTTCATCAGTTAGAGCACTAAGTATCGAAATTAGGGAGTTATGTTGTAGTTATACAAGATGTTGGCGAGTCCTTATTTGAAGCGTCATGTTCAGTTTTGTTCACTTTGCTCGAGGAAGGATGTTATTAAACTGGAAAGAGTGGAGAAGAAATTTGCAAGGATGTTACTAAGACTCAATGGTCTGAGTTATAGTGAAAGGTTGAACAAGCTTGAAGTTTTTACTTTAGAATGTATGAGGCTGAAGGGGATCTGATAGTAGTGTATAAGATCATGGGAGGCATGGATAGAGTGAATGCACTCAGTTTTTCCCCCAGGATTGGGCAATCACGGACTAGAGGGCATCAAATTAAGGTCAGAGGAGAAAGAGTAAAAGGGAACCTGAGGGCCAATTCCCTTTACACACAGGGTGGTATGCATATGGAATGAGCTGCCAGCACAAGTGATTCAGGCGGATACATTCACAGAATTTAAAATACATTTGGAAAAATACACAGGTAGGAAAGGATTAGAAAGATACAGGAAAATGGCAGGGAAATGGGGTTAGTGTGAATGGACATTTTGTTCAGAATGGACCAGTTTGGGCCGAATGGCCTGTTTCCGTGTTGTAAGACTCTATGAGTTTAACATCCATTGTTCTCCGACATGTTATATTGTACTTCCCCAATTCACTGGAGCGAACTTGACACTCTAGCCTCTGGGCTTCCATGATGTTTGACCAGAATGTTCAAACACTCCATATTGAATGCAGACGCCGTGTAAAATACAACATATTAATGTCACTATTCCGCCAAAGATGATTCAGAGCAAGGTTAGTAATTAGTCTTTCCGACCACACAATAGACAATAGGTGCAGGAGTAGGCCATTCTGCCCTTCGAGCCTGCACCACCATTCATTATGATCATGGCCGATCATCCTTGATCAGAATCACACAAGAACCAATTCCGAAATAATCTGTTCTCTAGTTTGGTTCACAACATACTCTTCAACCTACCTGATATACACTTATGGAATTTATTTTTTCACAACGTTAGTAGTCACTTAGTTAACTCAGTTTCGATGCAACTTGACACCATCCATTATTACTGCAGAACCCACGAGTATTTGTTACTCATTCACAGGATGAGGGCGTTGCTGGATAACCAGCATTTACTGGCCATGCCAGACGGCAGTTAAGAGTCAACAGTGTTGCCTTGGACCTGGAGTGCAGGCCAGACCAGGTAAGAACAGCCGTTACCTTCACTAAAGGACATTAGTGAACCAGATGAGTTTTACCAACAATCAACAATGGATTCCTGATCATCATAAACCCTTGATTCCAGATACTTATTGAATTCAAATTCCACCATCTGCCATAGCAGAATTTGAATCCATGTCCCCAGAACATTGCCTGGATCTCTAGGTTAAGAGCCGAGCGATAATATCAGTACATCATAGCTTCTCTTTGCATATAGTTGCATATCCAATTTCCAGAGCATATGATGCAAAACATTTGCGCAACAGTTTTGGTTCAGATATAAAACACAACAATTTTGCTGCTCCTTGCTATTTGTAAGACCCACCCAAACTGATTCTGTGGAACCTGATGGACAGGGCCTGTGTCATTACTAGTGATAGACTTGGATAAGGCATTCGGGGAGGCTCACCTCGATGCTGAGATAATCTGAAGACATGTCCAGCAATACAGGACAAGCACCAATATCCATTCTGCTCTGTCAGGATAAGTGTCACCGTATATTCTCACTGTTCCCTCACACTCACTGTATATCTGTTACAGCACCTACCCTCAACCAAGGCTCACGCTCTATCTCCAAATAAGGCTCAAGCACGACCACTCCCGCTGTTGAATTCAACACCTTCCCTCCCCCACATTTTCTGTCCCTGATGCAATAGCACTACATGGATACAACACTATGGACAGACTCTCTCCGGCCATGTCACACCTCATCTACCCCAGGATAAACAGCAGGGCCATCCACTCCCACCCTCCCTCATTCTCTCCCTTTCTCCCATTCCACGAGAAACAGCCTGGAATAGGACAGAAAGGGCCAAGTCGGGTGATGGAGTGCCGGATATCCGTTCCCTCATCCCCCTACCATGGTATGTGGGGAGGATCCTGGAGAGAGCTGGAGAGGACCAGATGGCCTTGTATGGAGATTCTGAAACATCCACGTCCCACCAACCGAGTAAGGAGCAATATTCAGTAAAGAACAATTCTCAATTCAAACCTACTGTCAGTTCCAACCTCATCTCTCTCACTCGCAGAAGAACAGATATCCCATTGCACAAAGATGCAGGCATTGAAATACACAGATGTATTGGTAAATACCCCAATATACTAACATGCACAGTGCATACAAGGAGATAAGCATGCACACACGTAGAAGCACACAAAGACATAAACAGTCACACACAAATAGACACAAACACGGATGGAAACACATAGGCTGATACAAAGTCAGACAGACATCGACTAGACACACAAATACAAAAAATAACAAGCACATGGACCCACACTCTTTTGAATGCACATTAAGACATAGACAGTAGTGCCATTAAGACACAAATAATTAAGTTTTTTTTATTTATAAGGAGATCAAGGATTCTAGCGAGAAGGTATGAGACTGATGTTGAGCAATATACTAGAAATGACTGAATGGTATATCAGACTCGATAGGTCTAATGGTCTAATTCTGCTCCTTTTTTTAAATGCTCATGTGTTGTTATGCTCTCAGGTATTCTCTTTCTGATTCTGTTCGCCGAGCTGGGAGTTTTTGTTGCAAATGTCTAATCCCCTTTCTAGGTGACATCCTCAGTGCTTGGGAGCCTCCTCTGAAGCACTTATGTGATGTGTCCTTCGGCATTTATAGTGGCTTGTCTCTGCCGCTTCCGGTTGTCAGTTGCTGTCCGCTGCAGTGGTCGGTATATGGGGTCCAGGTCAATGTGTTTGTTGATAGAATCAGTGGATGAGTGCCATGCCTCTAGGAATTCCCGCGCTGTTCTCTGTTTGGCTTGCACTATAACAGTAGTGTTGTCCCAGTCGTATTCATGTTGTTTGTCGTCTGTGTGTGTGGCTACTAAGGATAGCTGGGCGTGTCGTTTCATGGCTGGTTGGTGTTCATAGATGCAGGTTGTGAGCTGTCTTCCTGTTTGTCCTATGTAGGGTTTCGTGCAGTCCTTGCATGGGATTTTGTACACTACGTTGGTTTTGCTCATGCTGGGTGTCGGGTCCTTTGTCCTGGTGAGTTGTTGTCTGAGAGTGGCTGTTGGTTTGTGTGCTGTTATAAGTCCTGGTGGTCGCAGTAGTCTGGCTGTCAGTTCGGAAATGCTCCTGGTGTATGGTAGCGTGGCTAATCCTTTGGGTTGTGGCATGTCCTCGTTCCATTGTCTTTCCCTTAGGCATACAGCATACAGTCTAGTATCATCCATTCATTCCAGAGAATGGACATGGAGAGTGCACATGGTCCAGTTTGGTGTTCAGTTAACATTTATGTATTTTTCCACACAGAGACGGAGAAAAATATTACTTGCTTCAGAAGCAGCAGCCAATTGGTCTCTCTCTCTCTCTTACTTTGTTCTGCCTGAAAACAAGGTGTGCGAACAGAAACGTCCTGAGTCATCTTTACCACTCGCTGAGGATTCCTGATGAGGATTCATAGGAATCGCTGTACAGCTCGAAGCAAAGGGAATTCAGCCGAATCCAACTGTTCCGGGAGGAAATCTGCATTCCCAGACATTTGTGTGAGCAGAATAAGTTCAAAGTTAGAAAAGCATTTGGGACACTCTATAATTTTACCATTTGTTCACAGTTCAACTTTCTGTGTCTGAGATTTTTCTAGAAAATTACCCAGTCCCATACCGATATCATTGGACACAGCACTCAACTGGTTACATTTAAAATTTGATTTCACCAATAGAGAAGTGGGAAAAGACATGAGTGACCCTCCAACATTTGTCAGAACACGAACAAGGGATTCCCAAACGGTTGCTAAGGTGTGAATTCCCTTCCCTAGAAGTTTGTGATGCCTGGATATTTCGATTTGTTCAAAATTGTCTATGTAAGACATTTGAAAGACAAATGAATGTAGGAAAATGGTACAATGACAGAAACGTGCCGCTGAGACCTTTATCAGATCATAGTGCATGGTAGAGCCTCACACAGTGATGATTAAAAAATGCTTTGTTCTCTCTGATTACAACATGCAATAACAGGGTGCATCCAGGAAAATTACAGCCATTTACTTTGAAATTACAGAAAATGAAAACATAAGGAACAGGAATTCATAATTCGGATGGTCAAGCCATTGTATACGATCATGGCTGACCTACTGTTAGCATTAACTCCTCCTTAATGGCCAGTTATTCACCCTCCTCAGCTCTCTGAATACTTTAAATACTTTCAGTGATGTAGCTCCCCTAACTCTCTAGTCCAGATAATTCCTGACATTGATTACCCTCTATGAGAGGAAAACACTCTCTACACATACACCGTCACCTATTGATATGAACAAGAGGTGAACACAGGGGCTCAGGAAAGTGTGAATGACCTTGACATCATGGCAGTAGTTGGCTGAGGATGTCATCGGGACCTTGAGATCAAGGCAGTAGTTGGCTGAGGATGTCATCGGGACCACCTACTTATTTGAGCTTAATGAGAATCAGGTCTAAGCTCCCCACTGGTTGGGGTCATTCAGAGCACAAAGGAAGATGTTTGTGGTCGGTGGCCGACAATCCTCTCAGTCCCGGGACATCTCTTCAGGAGATCCTCAGATTAACTTGCTCAGCACAACAATCTTCAGCTCCTTCGTCAATGTCTATGTGCCCCCATTCCCGGCGCCCCCCATCTATCTCAAGATCAGAAGCAGGGTGATCACTGAAGATCACAAAATATTCAGAACAATTTGTCCCCACTCAGCTCCTGAACCAGTCTGTGTCTATATTCAGCAAGACTCAAACAACATTCAGGTTTGTGCTGTGAAAGTGTCGGTAACATTCATGTAACAGAACGGCCAGGCACTGCACATTTCCACAGTTAAAGGAGGAGCTCATTCAGTATCTCAAGCTGGTTACATGGATATGTGGAAACCATTCAGCCCATCGAAATTGCTGAAAAAGAAGAAGTACAAGGTAAAAACAATGACTGCAGATGCTGGAAACCAGATTCTGGATCAGTGGTGCTGGAAGAGCACAGCAGTTCAGGCAGCATCCAAAGTGCAGTGAAATCGACGTTTCGGGCAAAAACCCTTCATCAGGAATAAAGGCAGTGAGCCTGAAGCGTGGAGAGATAAGCTAGAGGAGGGTGGGGGTGGGGAGAGGGTAGCATAAAGTACAATGGGTGAGTGGGGGAGGAGATGAAGGTGATAGGTCAGGGAGGAGAAGGTGGAGTGGATTGGTGGAAAAAGAGCTAGACAGGTCGGACAAGTCCGGACAAGTCATGGGGAGAGTGCTGAGCTGGAAGTTTGAAACTAGGGTGAGGTGGGGGAAGGGGAAATGAGGAAGCTGTTGAAGTCCACATTGATGCCCTGGGGTTGAAGTGTTCCGAGGCGGAAGATGAGGCGTTCTTCCTCCAGGCGCCTGGTGGTGAGGGAGCGGCGGTGAAGGAGGCTCAGGACCTCCATGTCAAAGAAGAGGGACAGCCCATTCAATCCACCTGCCTGTTCCACAGGAAGAGGAGGCGTCTGGTCAGTATATTGAGCTGTTAAACAGGAACAGGCAGAGTCCAGTAAGACCCCTAAACCTTTTCTATAGAACCAGGAGGAGACCATTCACCGCTCGAGACACTTACATAGGAGGAGGAGGATGTCACTGATGCTCCATCCCGGAAAATGAATGGAGCAGAGACTGCACTCATAGACTGCTCACAATGTTCCTCGTGGCTCCATTGCCTGTGGAACAAATGATACTTTAACGTGTTTTGCCGGCAGTGAGGAAGGAAGCCAACTTTTTTTTGCCAAGTCTCAAGGAGGCATCTTCCATCTCCTAGACGACAGACCCATGTTCTCCGTGGGGGTCAGAAACTGGTGGTAATAGTTAACTGTTTTAGAAGGTATTGTGGCTCCTGTCTGGGTGATGGATAACGTGAATTTCTATGTATGATCACACACCAAATGCACTGTATTAATGTTGGAAGAGTTTAGTTGAAGACTGGCCCTCTCTCTCTCAATCGAAATGGGGAGTGGCGTGGACTGAGAGGAACGTTCTCAGAGTCTTTTAAGCCATCGAGAATAATGTAAACCATGTAAAAAATAAAATAGAATTTATCACCGTATTAGTTCTGTTTGGAATATAATGAGTGACTGTCCATCACCTTCAGGTTCAATGCAATCATCTCATATTCTTCAAAGTGCTACAGATTAATCCTTATGCATACCCGATGGTACAATCATCCCAACAATGAGTCTGGTGAAACTCCTTTATACTCGTCTGCCAAGAAGATTATTCCTTATAAAGGAGAGAACATCTGTGCACAATACCCCAAATACTATCTCAACAACACTCTAGAGTTGATCACACTAATTCTGTTCCCTCACGTAGCTGTCTCAGCTTTTTTCCTGTGGTATAAAAAGCCGTTCCTTCTCTCTGCACTGCGAATGATGTGGAATTTTGAAGTTTCTTACATCTTTGCGTCAGTCATCACCAGAGGTGTCGATGGAGATGTATATCACGTTCAGAGGGAGACTCAATCAGAAAGAATTCACTTGAAACAGGGAATGGTCATCTACCTGAATGGAAATTACTTGCAGTAACATGGAAATCAGGCAGAGGAAGGGAGCTATCTTTCCTGTTCTGCCCTCACGGGATGTGTGCAGCCCTGGTCAGACCAGCATGTTATGCTGATCTTGAACTGAATGGCTGATTCAGCTGCTGCACAGGATAATAAAGAGTAAACCACATTGCTGTGGGTTTGCAGTCAGACAGAGACCTGAACTTGGAAGGATAACCCATTGCCTTCTCTACGGGACATGAGGCTAACAGATCGGCTTCTGTTTAAAACAAGTTGTGATGATTTCATTTGCATTCCATCAACTTCCTTCATGAGACACAAAAAGATTATTATTGTCTGCCGCTTGATGATGAGTCAATGACTTGACCACCATGCACTGTCTGTCCATCTGACAGATTCTGTGGAGAGGACAAATTAACCATCCCAAGTGCAAATATGTTGTGACGTGAGCATAGTTAGAAGGGACTTGAACCGGTTATATCTAGCTTTTCCAAAGGCACAAATTATGGATTATTCAGCAGTTGCATTGAGGCTGAGAAGGAGACTGAAATATCCTGGTAGTGGTCCTGGGCAGGATTGGTGAGTGGGGAGAGTATGTAGAAATGTAAATCTGAATGGAGAAAAAAGACAATGGAGTTTAAGAACAGTCTGGTTTCTCCTCACGTATTGTTGAGTAAGTTGTGAATAGTAATTTGCTAGTTATAATTAGTAAGGAATAAAATTTTTGACTGCATCTGAAAATTATGACTTCCAAATTCTAAAATTTGAATGTGAACAGCAATTCAGTTCAACTCAGTTTAATGGTCAGATGGAATGACTTGCCAGGAACACCAACTATAGCGAGGATGGGATAGTAACCACCTTGAATAATCCAAAGGATATCTTCGATCCGTGATGCTAATGATATCCAAGGCTGAGAAAGGTAGTAAAGACCCTAGGATAAACTCCTATCTGATGTAATATTCCAGTCAAAGGTTCTCTATTTCTTCCATTAATGGAACATCACAGTCTAATGTTCTCAGATTCTGGTCTCTACTCCACCGTCTTTCGAGATACTGATCCCTGTTAGTCCAGTCGATGATGCTCCCGCCCATACTGGGAGAACACATTGAACCGAGTCCTTAATCAATAGAAGAGGCAAACCCTCCAGTGACACATCTCGGATCCACAGAGACTGACATCAATCACAGTCACTGAACAAATAGCTCCAGCCAACGGCTTTCAATTCAATATTGTTCTATTCAAATTTAAAACAATAAGTCAAACTGTCATTTTCTGGATGGGCTATGTGAGGGTGACTGATGGAACAAATCTTGAGGCTAGTAGATCAATTGAGTGTAGCCCTTCAATCTGTCTTGGATGCAGGAGTAATGCCATAAGTTTATCAGAACATAAACATGCGTCTCTGATTATAAATAGAACTATTGATCAAACATCATTATTTCAATTAAACATTGAGACAATTTTTATCGTTCATGATTTGAGGGGAATGTGTGTCTGAGAAATGTAGGGTTGTAACAGACAAATGGCATAGTTATGTTAACAGAGAATTGAACGTGACAAATGCACTCCAGATTGTTATTCCAGGGTCAGAGAGAGTCAGATGAAGCCTGTCCTATTGATGTGATCGATGTTAGTGAACTGTGATGAAATGTCATTTACTGGACTTCAATTACAGTGTGGCTATGGCATTGTGGTGGAGCCAGAAAACAGACAGAATTGGGAGAAATGGCAGTTCAGAAAGGAGGGAGGGACAATAATATTCCTCAGGCATCAGTATTGGAATGTTACTCTTTATAACTCATATGAAGAACAAATTCAAGGATACATCTAAAGTGAGGAATGAGGAGTAAAATATGTTTATTGAACACAAAATAAAGGGACAAAATGGTTTTCTGTACATACCAAACTATGGGAAGTAATAAGAAATAAGATACATAAGCTACATAAATTGAAATGTGTATTACAAAATCACGGAAGTGGTGTGCAATCTTTATCAATCATTATCTGGCCCACTGCTGAGATGCTGATTTCCCCTCTGTCAGTGATCCAGCTCACTGAGATTCTCTGGCGCAGTATCTCAGCACTGAGGGGATTCTCAGTTCCTGCTGTTGTTCACCAAGTCTATTTAAATTAAATCACCTTCTCACTGTAGAGAAAAGAAATCACTTGGCATTTTGGACTCTATTTAACTGTCAGCAACTCAGTCCTGTGATATTGTTGGCGATAAATGATCTGGGACCACAGCCAGTATCTGCACAGTGCTCAAACCGTATGGCAATAGATAAAGGCCTTGCAGTCTGTGAGAATTTCGAAATAAAACTTCCATTTTCTGTTTGTTCCTGTCTATGCCCCCTCATGCTGTCTTCTGATCTATCCAACTCACCCTCGTTTACCATCCCTCCAATCACTCCCTGTTTCCAAATAGTGCAGTTGTACAGCTTCATGTTGTGGCCGTTTTGGAGAAATGGATAGAGCAGGGACAGGACTGATCATTGGAGGGTCCGGGTTTTAGATGCTTCAGTAAGAACAAGGAAGGTACTAAAAGTGGGGCGGGGATGGGGTTTGGGATGCGGGAGGGTGGGGTGGCATTGAAAATCAAAGACAGCATTACGTTGGTAGAAAGGATGCTTCATAAAGATTCGTCTACTGCGGTAGTCTGGGAAGAGGTTCGAAACAAAAACGGAGAGGTCACCCTGTTGACAGTTGTCTATTGCCCTCTGAGAAGCTCCAGAGATGTAGAGGAAATAATTACAAAGATGATACTGTATAGGAGCGAAAGTAACAGAGTAGTTGTTATGGAAGAATTTATCTTTCCGTATATTGACTGAAAACACTACAGTTCAATTACTTTACATAGGTCAGTTTTTGTCCAATGTGTGCAGAATGGTTTCCTGATACAGTATGTAGATAGGCCAACACAAACCAGCAGCTCATGAACAGTATCTTCCTAGCCATTATTTAACTAAGGAATGGACTGTCTAACTTCCAATAATGCTGATCTTGCTCTTATTGATGTTGCTTGTTGCATACCATTTCTGGTGTAGATGTGTGCCTCAGTCTAAGTTTTTTCTTTCCCCTATGATCTGTATGTCCTTGCTTATTGTAGGAGCGAGATTCCCCAGCGAGGATCAAAGACTCTGGAGGCAGAAAGGGCACAGGCACGGAATGGACTTTATTTCAAGCAAAACCTGATTAATGCTGGGAGAATACCAAAGGATCTTCCTCGAAACTGGCTTTGACATGAGAAGCCAGTCCTTTCCTTAACCTTTAGCTCAGATCAGAAGGCAAATCAATGACACACTTCGACTTTACAGTAAAAATACAGTATTTTTGTTGTGGTTCTGTTCGCCGATCTGGGAATTTCTGTTGCAAATGTTTCGTCCCTTTTCTAGGTTACATCTACAGTGCTTGGGAGCCTCCTGTGAAGCTCTTCTGTGCTGATTCCTCTGGCATTTATAGTGGTTTGAATCTGCCGCTTCTGGTTGTCAGTTGCTGTCCACTGCAGTGGCCAATATATAGGGTCTAGGTCGATGTGCCTGTTGATAGAATTTGTGGATGAGTGCCATGCCTCTAGGAATTCCCGCGCTGTTCTCTGATTGGCCTGCCCTATAATAATGGTGTTGTCCCAATCGAATTCGTGTTGTTTGTCATCTGAGTGTATGGCTACTAAGGATAGCTGGTCGTGTCGTTTCGTGGCTAGGTGGTGTTCATGGATGTGGGTTGTTAGCTGTCTTCCTGTTTGTCCTAAGTATTGTTTTGTGCAGTCCTTGCATGGGATTTTGTACACTACGTTGGTTTTGCTTTTGTCATAGGTTTGTTGTGTCACTGTTTGTTGTGTCTCTTCTGTCAATCCATTGTTCCTGAGTATGCATTCTCGTGCTGCTAGGAAGTCTGCTGTCTTGGCGTCCCTGTGGTTGTAGTTAAGTACCTTGGTCAGTATTGTTCTTTCCGTGTCTGTGAGCTGTCTGTGGGAGAGGTTTTTAACCCAGGTGTGTGTTGTGGTGTCCTTTTCGTTGTGTGTTATTTTGGCCATTTTTTCTTTCAGTGCCGTTTTTTGCGGTGTGTGGTCCTGTTCTGTACTATGGTGACAGCCTGTTCTCTGGTCCGGGTCCATTCCTGATTGGTAGTTTTTAAAAAAACCATGAGCAACCGGAAGCGGCAGATTCAAACCAGTATAAATGCTGGAGGAATCAGCACAGAAGCGCTTCACAGGAGGTTCCCAAGCACTGAGGATGTCACCTAGAAAAGGGACGAAACGTTTGCAACAAAAACTCCCAGCTCGGCGAACAGAACTACAACAATGAGCACCCGAGCTACAAATCTTCTCGCAAACTTTGAACAGTATTTTACACGTTCTGTGTTGCAATGATCAAAAACAACCTTGTCAGTGTACCCTCCACTCCCCTTCTGCAGAACCAGTCTTGTAAAGCAACTGATCAATGATGGACACTCACATGGACAGCCCGAGGTTCTTATTTGTTTCGGATGTTTAACGATTTTTGTTATCTCTAGTCCTTGGGATCTTTCTATAATGCATTCCCAAGATAGTCGCTGCGCTCTTTTTAGTCATACCCCTCATTGTTTGCTTTGAAGGATTGCATGAATTCTATTCTCCAATGGGCAGGCTACCAGTTATCAAATTCTGTTCTCACATTTTACATGAAAAAGTTGATTCTGTAACAAAATTCGTAATATTATTATTATATCTACTGTTAACCCTTTTCTTATCGAATTAGACAAGACATGCCAGGCATCTCTTTAAGGTTTTATAATTACATTGAAATCTGTGTCCATGATTATTTACCAAGTATTTAACTATAACTTGTTACTATTGTAAATAGTTTCAAAGGCGCAGCTCACATCTGAAAGATAACTTGAGTTGCTGTTTTTGTGCATGAAAAGAATCCTTACTGAGATCAGAATAAGTTACCTTTCGTAGTGATTCTTCAAAGTTTTCGTGCTATAATTTCATTATTTCATCTGTGTTATGTTACAAATCATCATTTTTTTTAAAGAACTTTCTTTATCACTATGTTGGCATGTTTCAGAATCTTGTGAATCAGATTATCCTTTCTTTTGCCTTGGAATAATTGCCTTCTCAAAAGCCGTTTTTCACTAATGCTGAAGCAATCTATTTTAATGTCTGGCTATTTTGTGGCTCTATAAAAACAGACAGTTGAAGTGGACGTTTAAATTTCGGCCACTCCGTGTCTCTAAGAAAAGGCAGCTCCAAAAATCACTATAATCTGACAGAACTGTGTATAAACAAAGAGTTTCACTCTACTTAGACAAATGCGACAATGAATTCTATCAACTCAAATGAAACCAAATCATATGACCGACAGAGAGAAATTGTCACAAGGTCAATACACCCAGATGAAACCTCTGCAGCCTGCCACATCTGGCCAAAAATCGTGATAACAATTAAACAACTAACTGGTGGAGTGGGCTCCACAATTAATCCCATTCTATGAATGGATCAGTATAAAAGACAAGGAAAATGAATCTATACCATCCTCAGCCAGGGGTGTTGAGTCGATGATTCAACTCACCGTCATCATGATGCGCACGAATCACAGATGTCAGTCTTCAACCAATTTGATTTGCTGCACGTGACATGAAGAAACAGCTGAACACATTCGAGACGGCAAAGGCAATGGGCCCTGACCCCATTCCTGCAATAGGACTGAAGACTTGTGCTGTAAAACAAGCCATGTCCCTGGGGAAGCCGTTTCATTCCACATCCAACTCTGACATCTCCCTGGCAATGTGGAAAATTACTCAGCTATGTCCAGTTCCCTAAGACGGGAATAATTACAATCTGACCAATTACACCCCCATCACGATAGTCAAATTGGGAGTTCTTTTTGATAGAGTTGTCAAGCAGCACTGAAATTTCCTGCTCAGTGCGGTTTCCGATAGGTCCCCATGTGGAGATGGTGCTGCTGTGGAAATGGCACTGGATTAAAAATCCAGACCAGGCTAATGCTCTGGCAGTTGGTGGAAGATGCAAACAATTAATAAAGTATCGAGATCTCAAATCTGGTGTCTGTAACAGTGAGCTTGAAGTCAATGTCGATTGTAAACAACAATTTTCTTTTCCAAAGTACTTTCAGAAAGTTGCAAACAATTAATAAAATATCGAGATCTCAAATCTGGTGTCTGTAACAGTGAGCTTGAAGTCAATGTCGATTGTAAACAACAATTTTCTTTTCCAATGTACTTTCAGGAAGTGAATCTCCTGTGGTTTCCTGGTGTGGCTAAACGTGACTCCAGACACACAGAGATGTGATAAACTTTTCAATGGTTTCTGCAAAATCCAAGCAAGACACTCTATTGTCTCAAACTGTTCCGAGTTCGTAAAGGATAAAACCGGACAGAACCCCCAGTCCCAGTTGAGCTCCGGATTGGAGATTTATGAAGGAGAAAATAAAGTATG
This sequence comes from Hemiscyllium ocellatum, assembly GCF_020745735.1. NCBI lineage: Eukaryota > Metazoa > Chordata > Chondrichthyes > Orectolobiformes > Hemiscylliidae > Hemiscyllium > Hemiscyllium ocellatum. Next base: position 2,698,268 of record NW_026869294.1, on the reverse strand, counting down.
GTACAGAGTTATACCGAAAAATCCTGCTGATCTCATCAGCTTTATTTAGTAGTTCCTTGGAATGATTCTCCAATTTCGTGTAGCGCTGCCAGAATTCTAAAATTGAGTCATAGACAAGTTGGACTGAAGTGTCTGTTTCCATGTTGTACATCTCGATATTGTATGACTATTAATGGCTCCGCTGCTCTGCACCATTTCTACCATTTACCAATCCTGCACAAATCCTGAAACCGCACCAACTCTCCCATTGAGTATTAGCCTGCCCTATTTAAAGACAACTGCATAAGTTCTCCAATTATTAATGTCATCCATCAATTCCTTCCATTTAATTGTTCCCTGAATCAAGTCTTCCCTGAATCCCTGCTGAATTGTTTCCATTTCTTGATGCACGGAACTGAATCTCCAATTTACCAATGCTTGCAATATTTCTTTTTATTGATTCCCTGACTCTTATTCTCCAACTTAGACATGCTGTGCTCCAACTTTCCAATATATTGGCATTCCCACCAATTTTCTAATGTAACTGCACTGTGCACCAGATCTCCCATTGATTCACATCCCTGTACTAATTCTTCCATTATCTGATGCCCTGTTACATTTCTCACATTTTGATACGCCCTTGTCCAATTTTCCCATTAAGTAGTTCCTTGCAATGATTCTCCAATTTAGTGGAGCGCTGCCAGAATTCTTAAATTGATGCATGGACAAGTTGGACCGAAGGATCTGTGTCTGTGTTGTAAATCTCGACGATTGTATGACTCTATTTATGGCTATTTCTCCCATTTTCCAATCCTGCACCATCTCTCCCATAGAGTGTTGTCCTGCCCCTGTTCTGCCACTTCGAATTTAATGACACCTGAATGAATTCTCGAAATATTCTCCCCTTGCATTTTATGTCATTTGATGGTGCACTGAACTGAATTTCCAATTAACTGATGCTTGCATCACTTCTTTTTATTGATTCCCCGCCCCTATTCACCAATTTAGACTTGCTCTGCTCCAATTCTCTCATATATTGACATTCACACCAGTTTTCCAATGTAATGACACTGTGCACCAAATCTCCCATTTATTGATTCCCACTAAATCTCCTATTTACTTATTCTTCCATTGACTGATGCCCGAGCCAGATTCTACCATTTAGCAGGAGCCTCAGCTTTGGTAAGTGTGACTTGACCTTGATACCAGAAGGAACAGAAAGCCAATTAAGTGAGAGAGGCTAAAAGCAATGGAGTTGTCAGGGGGAGATCACAGGAAGTGACACATTTTCCTACAGCAAAGAACCTAAGACCAGGAGGCAGTGTTTCCTCCCCATGCTGAGTTTAAGGAAATAAGGTCAGAGCTTAAGCTGAGTTTGCAATGGGACGGGAAGGATACCATTTTACTGACCATGTCGGTGTGAACAACATACAAGGGTCTGCCTCGTCCCTCTCAGGAACTCACTGTTTAACTAAGAAGCTGACCCCCTGGATTAATATCTGTGTACAGTGTTAATTAGCACAGGGCCAATCAGATCAGGGAGATCCCTTGGTGCCTTGCAGACTGCTGTGGGAGAAATGGGTTCTGTTTCCCTTCTCACAGATGCTGCCTGACCTGCTGAGTTTAGATTTCAGATCCCCAGGAACAGCAGGGTTTTCCCTTTATGTAGTTTCTTTTTCCTTACTCAAAGGGTCATTTGTGATGTTTAAGATCCCATATGTCTTCTATTTCTCCCTGCAGCAGATCTTGTCACATTAAAAGACCTGTGCACATGAACACCAAGACAACTCTCTCCATGTTCACATTTCAAACTCTGTAGTTCGGTCGAGTTTCTCTCTCTTTAGCCTTTTATACCAAACTCCATCACAGCGGGCTTCAGTCTGTTCATTTCCCTCCACAACCTTCTGCCATGTCCTGGTGACATTATTGTTCGACTGTCTGTACAAACAATCCTGTTGGTCGGTATCATCCACAGTACCTTCTCCAAATCCAAGATAGATGTCAAAGAAAATATTGATTGTCTTTTCTTTGTCGATAATAAATGACCATCTGTATAATTCGTATATAGAGAACAACATGGTTAATATATTCATCCTTGCAGTAAAAAAGCAAATTGGATTTTAATTCTGCTGTTTGCAAGTTGCAGTAATTTATGATCACTCAGCATTTTTCCATCCAAGCACATTAATTCTCCATGGTGAGCTTGAGCCATTTATTACAATAGCTTCAGTTTTTATCCAGCCTCTTATGTAATAATTTGTGAAACAGATTGTACGGCCTTATCTTCGTTAACCTTTTCTTTTATTCCATCGCAGTTGTTGAATTTTAACTCCACACTGACTCTCCTTATACAGTGCCACCCTCTCCAGTTGGGTGTGTGTTGCTCTGCTCCAGGTATATTCCAAGTGTAAACAGCACCGGTGGCAAACTGACCCGCCTGTTGTCATCAGGAATAGATTTTTGTTGTACTTTTGAGACTGGTGTCATATTTTCAAACTTGTATGTTGGGGCAGCAGAATTAACCTTTGGGTAGAGAACTGGCTCGAAGGCAGAAGACAGAAGGTGGTGGGGGAGGGTTGCTTTTCAGACTGGAGGCCTGTGACCAGCGGTGTGCCACAAGGATCAGTGCTGGGTCCATTGTTGTTTTGTCATTTATATAAATGATTTGGCTGTGACCACAGGACGAGTGGTTAGTAAGTTTGCAGATGACAGTAAAATTGTAGGTGTGGAAGACAGTGAAGATGGTTACCTCAGAGGACAACGGGACCTTGATCAGATGGGCCAATGGGCTGAGGTGTGGAAGATGGAGATTAATTTAGATAAATGTGAGGTGCTGCATTTTGGAAAAGCAAAACAGAGAAGGATTTATACACTTAATGGCAAGGTACTAGGGATGTTGCTAAACAAATAGACCTGGAGAGCAGCTTCACAGATCGTTGAAGGTGGACTAACATTTCGATAGACATTTTTGTATTTATTGCTCAGTTAATTGTGTAAAGGAGTTGGGAGGTCATGTTGCGGTATTGGTTCGGCCACGTTTGGCTTATAGTGTGCAATTCTGGACTCCCTCCTATAAGAAGGGTGTTGTGAAACTTGAAAGGGTTCAGAAAAGATTTACAAGGATGTTGCCAAAGTTGGATGGTTTGTGCTGCAGGTTACGACACTATAGGTTGAGGCTATTATCCCTGGAGCGTCAGTGGCTGAGAGGTAACCTTATAGACATTTATAAAATCATGAAGACCCTCAATAGGGTAAAAGACAAGGTGATTTCCCTGTGGTGGGGGAGTCCAGAAGCAGATGGCATATGTTAAAGTTGAGAGGAGAAACCTAAAACGGACCGAAGGGGAGAATTTTTCACGCAGAGGGCACTGTGGGCATGAGCTGCCAGAGGAAGTAGTGGAGGCTGGTACAATTACAACATTTAAAAGGTATCTGAGTGGGTGTAGGAATTAAAAAGGGATCAGAGGAACATGGGCCAGATTCTGACAAATCGGATGAGATCGACATCGGATATCAGTTCGGCATGGATGTGATGGACTGAATGATTTGTTTCTGAACTTGTACGGCTCTGAGTACGGCTTGAGCTCCAGATTGTAGATTTATGAAGCAGAAAATAAAGTATGGCACAGAGTTAGACCGAGAAATCCTGCTAATCTCATCAGCTTTATCCTGTTTCCCTGATCCTCCTCCTTCAATCAATGCATTTTTCAGATCCTCATTCAGAATTCCTGGAACTCTGCTAATGGCCTGGAACAATGTGTCGAAAGTCCTATTGTAGTCCACACGAGGTACCTTTCCCACTGCCCTGCTCCCACGGCCTGCAATGCTGCAGACTGAGCAGACAACCCGAAGCACAATGATGAGCTCCTTCCGGCCCACGGCCCTCCATCTCACCGAATGAAGACAATTACCAGAAGCAGAATCCAGCTCTTGTTTGAGCCTTGAATACCTGACTCTGTCACACTGAGTGAAGATTGGACTCAGAAACAGAAATGAAATAAACTTCCCATCTACATTGTGTCACCCTTTAAGATCTCTGTGTGTCTGAGTTCAGGTCATTTGATTGGAGACTGTGGATAGTGGGTCCCCAGTGAAATGGAAAGAATGGTGGAGGAGCTCACTGAGGGACATCTCTCAAAGTGAGAATCAGAAAGATGCAATTCTGCATTGGAAGAGTTTAAAGGGAATTGATGGCTCCGAAAAATGTAATACAGATGTTTTTAAACTTAGGACCTCTGACTGTTTTGTGGCTGGAGTTTATTTTATCCTTGTGTAGATTTGACACATTAACCCTCCCTCTCCACCACTACAGAAGCTGTTGGAACTGTTCAGTGTTTCCAGCGGCTTCTGTAATTATTTCATGTTCCTGACGGGAGCAGTCTCTCACTTTTCGAACAAAACAAACCCATTCTTGTGCCGCAACCAATATTTCAATAAGAAATGGGAAGCAGCAGAGGGGAAAACTTCCGAGATGCCGAGCAATGCTGCCCGGTTCCACACTGCAATTTATAGAAACCATCGCTAGGAAAAGCAAGGAGCAATCCGACAGATCTGTTTTACCACAGAATGAAAGATTTATTTCCTCGATTTATCCCAGTGTCTTACCTTTAAAAGGCTGTTTACAAACCACAACACTGCCATGGCTGGAAATTGGACACGGGTCAACTGCTTGGAAGGCAGCTCTGCTCCCCACTATCCCACCATCAGCCAGATAGCAGCTTCCTCCCCATTCCCAAACACACTTAACAAGGCCGTGATCATCTAAACTGGATTGGGGCTGAAATCCAAACAAGATATTGCTGGGGACGCTCAGCACCAGAATCAGAAGCCTTCAGTTCTGAAGAACAATCCCTGGATCCGAAAGGTTCCCTCCCCACAGATGTTGCCAGGCCTGCTGAGTTTCCCCAGAAATTTCTGTGCTGTCTCTCAGATCTGCAGCGTCTGCAGCTCTTTGTTGGAAACAAAGCAAACGTTGAGCCACCGAAGGGGATATTAGGTCAGGTGATAGTCTCCCTCATCCATAGAGACAGATGGGAAGGAGCATAGAATCAGAGAATCCCTAACGTGTGGAAACTGGCCATTCGGCCCATCATTCAGACACACCCCTCTACCCTATCCCAGGAACCCCGCATTTCCCATGGCGAATCCATGTAACCTACACGTGCCTGGACACTATGGGCAATTTGGCAAGGCCAACCCACCCTAACCTGCACATCTTTGGACTGTGGGAGGAAACTGGAGCACCCAGAGAAAACCCACGCAAACCCGGGGAGAATGTGCAAATTCCACACAGAGAGTCTTCAATCAGACAGGGATCTGGGGAATTGGAGAGATTTAGAGAGAGAGTCCAGATGGTTAGACTAGCGTTTGAATGATGGGCCGATAAGCCTGATCGCAGTGCTGTAAAAACTCTGCAGTAACATGGCTCCCCACATGCAGCATTCATCACAGTTTATATTTAGCTTTAATCCGTCCTGTTATTGACCTTATTCTGAATGAAATGGATGGAGAGGGGTTGTTTGTACATTCAGTCAGATCTGTGTATTGGTGGGTCAGGAGCATCATACCCAATAACAGGGGGAGGGCGGATTGAATTCCTGCCCCTTACAGATCCCACTGCAACATGCCATTTCCTCATGGATTTCATTTGGGTTAAGATGTTTTATTGTTAATATCATCACAATATATTGAAGCCCTTCTGTGCATGTTATGAATTTGGACACAGCGATCCCTCTTTTCTCTGTGAACAAACGGAATATCAGGAGTCGGATTGGGGAATGTATCCTCTCACAGAAACAGGAATAGGGAGATGTCATTCCCTTTGAAATAAGCACAGGCCATGCTGAGAAATCTGATAAGGTCAGGCAGCATCTATAGGGAGAAGGGAAAAGTTAACCCGTGTGTTATGAGAGTGGGGGGTTCAGCAGAGCGGAAGGAAGTTAGAAAAGTAATGATTTCTGAGAAATTGGAATGGAGGTAACGCTGAAGAAAGAATGAGATGGTTTGTAATAGCCTGGAGGTTGCAGAGATTTAATGATAAACGGTTTCATGGAAACAAATCTCAAGGGATTGGGAATTGGTTCATTAAACATCTCGGAGCTCAGGGAATGTGAGCAGGAGGAGACTATACAGCCTGTTTAAACTGTTCAGCCTGTTCTGGCAGTCAATCCAATCAGAGCTGGTTTGAGATTTCAAATCTGGTTTCCTACCCACTCCCCATATGCCGTGACTCCCTGAGACACCAGCAATCTGTCTATTCCAATCTGAAATGTACTGAGTGAGGGAGCATCCACACTCCTCAGGGAGAGAGAATATTAAAGACTCAGAGGCCTTAGAGTGAAGCACTGTCTCCTCGTCTCAGTCCCAAACAACCTGCCCCTTACCCTGAGAGGGTGGCAATCAAACCCAAATGAACTGTGGATGCTGTAACATTAACGCTGATTTCTCTGCACAGATTCTGCCAGACCTGCTGAGCTTTTCCAGCAACTCCTGAGACTGTGTTATTTTGTTTCACATACCCAGACCCACAGGATTAATTTCTCAGCATCTCCCTTCTCAAGCCTCTTCACAATCTGATACATTCAAATGAAATCGCCTTTCAATTTACGAGAATATAGACCCAATTTATTCAGATACTCAGCCCTGGAGCACACGGGTCCCAAATACTGAGCTTTATTTTGTGATTCATTAATGTGTTTGGGTCATAGCCGCTGGGTCACCACGGATTACTCAGATACAATTGCTCTGGTGAAGGTGACGGTGAGTTATTGCCTTGAACTGCTGCCATTTATTTGGTGCAGATAAACCCACAATGATGTAAGGGAGGGAGTTCCACGATTTACAACCAATGGCACTTGTGGGACTGAGATGTTTTTCCAAGCCAGGGTGGGGAGTGGCTTGATGTGGAATTGTCAACTGGTGGTGTTCCCGTGTATCTGCCGTGTTCAGTGTTCCACATGATAGTGCCGTGGGTCTGGAAGCTGCTCTGGAAGGAACCTTGGGGAATTTCTCCAGTACATCTTGTCTATGGTACACACTGCTGCTACTGAGTGTCGGTGCTGGAGACAGGGGATGTTTGTGGCTGTGGTGCTGAGCAAGCTGCACTACAAGTTTATTCCACCTAATTATGGATAACACAACTACACTCCATCATCATCAATCCATTTCACAGACGAACACCCAGTGATTACACGGATCTGTTGTACCAGTTTGTAAATTGTACAAATGACCATGAGATTTTATACAGATTTCCCTCTTCCCTGACAATGGTCTGAGGGACATCCCGCCACTGTTGCACTTTCTCATGGCCATTCCATCTGTAAACCCTGGGAATGAGTTGATGGGACACAGAATGTGTTTCAGGTGGTTACACTCACTGACAGCGTCACAATGGCCTGAGTGGCACAAAGGCGCAAGGGGCTGCGCGGTGACGTCACCCCAGGATGGCCGCCCGAACAGGGGCAGGATTGACAAGGAGGAAGCGGGAGGAGGCAAGAGGTGACTCAGACCAGGGCCGTGTGGAGAGGCAGAGCGGCTCCCTCTGGCGGCCGGGAGGAGGAATCAGCAGCAGCCACAGGAGGGTGGAGCGGATTGGTGGGAAGGAAGATTGACAGGTGGGACAGGTCATGGGGGCGGGGCTGAGCTGGAAGGTTGGGGCTGGGGTCAGGTGGAGGGGGAATGAGGAAACTGGGGAAGTCCACACCCTCCTCCCTCCCTGTTCTCCTGTCCGTGAGGGAGATTTGGACTCAGTGCCATGTGGTGGGACTGCACATGTCATTAATACAGTGGGATCTTGCTGTGCCTTGGGTCTCCTGTTGTTGTCTTTGATTGGAGAAAGAGGGGAAATTGGGTGGGGCTGTCATATTCCAGGAGGGGTGGGAAATTGTGGGTGGGGTCACAAATTAGCTAAAAGTAGGGGAGTTACAGGGGAATGAGGCAGTAAACGTAGACCGAACAGAAAATTGGGGAAGAGCCCAATATCTGGTGGGGGTGTGGATTGGAAAGGTAAATAAATGGGGATGGGCTGGAAATCAACCCCACACCAAAGTGGGGGTGTGGGGGGAGGTGGAGAGACTGTTCGGGGGTATTGGGAATTGTGGACAAGAATATAATGGGGGGCAACAACATTTGGGGAGTGAAAACTTGATTGGGGGAGGTTTATGTAAATCCTTATCTCGGGGGATGGGAGGGGTGTGGGTGCCTGGGATCTTGCTATGCAGTGAGACAGTCCATGAAAAGTTCAGTGAGTGTCTGCACGTGCTCACTATGTCCCCCCACCATAAAGGGGTGGGTGGGGAGGCAGGATGAAGGGGCAGGCCAGACAGAGAGGGAGGACGGAGGGGTGTTGCTAAGTCTCTCTCGCTCTTTTCTACCTCCCTTCTCTCCCTCTCTTCTTTCTCACCTGCCCCTCCTCCTCTCCTCCCCACTCCTTCCTCCCACTCTTCTCTGTTTTCTCCTGCATCACCCTTGCCTTACCCCTCTCCTTTCCTAGCACTTGCCTTCCCCTAAACTTGCCCCTTTCCCTCTCTCCTTCCCCCATCTCGTTCCCTGCTCTCCTCCCCACCTCTGCCCCCATCTCGTTCCCTGCTCTCCTCCCCACCTCTGTCCCCATCCACCCTCTCCTTCCCCCTCCTCTCCTTCCGCCCTCTCCTTCCCCACCCCTCCTACCAGCCACTCTATCCCTCTCCTTCCATCCCTCTCCTCTCCTCCCCCTCCATTCCCCCACTCTTCTCTCTCTCTGCTTCTCTCCTCCATCCCCCTTACTTTCCCCCCTCTCCTTCTCCCATCCCCCGTTCCCCTTCTCCCTCTCCCATCCCCCCTCCCATCCCCCTCTCCTTCTCCCATCCCCCCTCCTTCTCCCATCTCCCCTCTCCTTCTCCCATTCCCCCTCTCCTTCGCCCATCCCCATTCCCCGTCTCCTTCCCCGCTCTCCTCCACTCTCTTTCCCCCTCCACCCTCTCCTTCCCCTCCCCTCCCCGTCTGTCACTCCTTCCATCCCTCTCCTTCCTCTCCTCCCCTCTCCTCTCCTCCCCCCTCCATCCCCCACTCTTCTCTGTCTCTGCTTCTCCCCTCCATCTCCCTTACTTTTCCTCCTCTCCTTCCCTGCCAATCACTCCACCCTGTCGGACTTTAGGCTCAATCTACCAACTTATTTTCTTCTATGTGTGAGCCCAGTCCTGCGAGCTCTTCAAATAAAGCAATCCGAGAAGATATTCAATCTTACACTTTCAGTTTTATTCTGTCAGTAAGTGGATAAAGTATAGAGAGCTCTGGTTCTAAACCATTCTGTCACTGACAAACTACTAAGTAAGTCAGTTACAAAGAACAAAAGACGTATTCCTGCCCCGACCCAGTCTTTTATAACATAGAAAACATCATACCATCACTCAAGTGAGATTGTCTTTTAATTGGCTGTTGCTCTGACTCCACTCGCCGCCTCCTCGCATTCCCGGATGTCCGATCCCACGTGACCCTCCTTTGTCTCTGAAAAGGAGCACCACGCGGCCTCCTTTCGGGCGTGAAACGGCAGACTCGCACACTTCCGGGGCGCAAAACGCCCGATCAAGTGACCTCCTGGCACTCTTCCGGAATGAGAAACAGGGAGACCACGTGACCGTGACCGCGTCTCGGCGCAGCACGTGATCATCCTCTGCGCACGCATCAGATGGCCACGTGACCTCCGAACGCCGAGGACACGCCCACTCACAGTCAGAATCCATTCCACCGGTGAGCCTTTTATATATATATTTACACCCCCTACTCTGCCCTCTCCTCCCCTCCTCCTCCCACCCCAATTCTTTCCCCTCCTTCCCCCACTGCTCCCCTCTTTACTCTCACTGCGCCTTCACCCTCTTCCTCCCACCCTCACCTTCGCCCCTCCTCCCACCCTCACCTCCGCCACCTCCTCCCACCCTCACCTCCGCCATCTCCTCCCACCTTCTCCTCCCCACTCTCCTTCCTCCCTCTCTCCTCCCCTCTCCTTCAACCTTCCTTTTTTCCATCCCCTTCCCCTACTCTCCTACCAACCATACTCCCCCTTCCCACCACTCTCCTTCTCCCCGCTTCTTATCCCCTCTCCTTACCCACCTCTCCTTCACCCCTTCCACGATTCTCCTTCCCCTTGACCCTCTCATTCCCCCTTCATCCCTCTCCTAACCCCATCCTCCCCTTCCCCAACTCTCCTTTCCCCACCTCGCCTTCTCCCTTCACCCTCTTCTTCCCCCTTCCCCTCTCCCCATTTCCCCCCTTTTCCCCTTTCCCCCTTTCCCCCTTCCCCCTTCCCTCCCTCCTCCCCCTTTCCCCCCACCTTTCCCCCATTCTCCTCCTTTCCCCCTTCCTCCTTTCCCATCTCCTTCCCCTCCCCATCTCCTCCTTTCCTTCCCCTTCTCCCCTCTCTCCTTCCCCAATCTCTCCTTCACCCCACATACTCCCCCTCCTCTCCGTCCTTCCCCTCCCTCATTCCCCCTCTCCTCCACCCCTCCTCCTCCCTCCTTCCCCCTCCTACCACCTTCTCCTTCCACCCCTCACCTTCCTTTCTCCTACCTTCCCACATCTCCTTTCTGTTCCCCACTTCTCCACCTCAACTTGCCCCACCTCTCCTTATTCCCCCTCTTCTTCCATCCTCTCCTTCCCCCTTTCCTCTCTCCTCTCCCCTTTCCTCCCCACCTTCTCCTCCCCTTGCCTCCCCCTCATTCCCCCGCTCATTCTCCCCACTCCTCCCCCTCTCCTTCACCCCTCTCCTCCGCCCCCACCCTTTCCTTCCTCCCTCCATCCCCATGTCTCCTTCCCCGACTCCCTCCCCCTGCCTCATTCCTCCCTCTCCTCCCCTCCCTCATTCCCCCCTCTCCTCCACCCTCTCCTTCCCCCTTCCATCCCCTACGTCTCGTTCCCCCACTACCTCCCCCTCCCTCATTCCAATACTCCTCCACCCCTTCTTCCCCCTCCTACCCCTTCTCCTTCCACTCCTCTCCCTCCCCACTCTCCCTCCCCACTCTCCCTTTCCCACATCTCCTTCCCGTCCCCTCCTTCCCCATCTCTCATTTCCCCCTCCTTCCCCCCTCTCCATTCCCCCTTAACCACTACCCCAACCACCCCGCCCACCCTCCTTTCCTCCCCTCTCCTGTTGTGGGACTGGTGTCTGGGAGAACTATTCACTTTTTTGGAACATTGGAATCTCTTTTGGCGTAGAAGTGACCTGTACAAGAAGGATGGATTGCACCTAAATTGGAAGGGGTCTAATGTACTGGCAGGGAAATTTGCTAGAGCTGCTCAGGTGGATTTAAACTAGTAAGGGGGTGGGACCCAGGGAGATAGTGAGGAAAGATATCAATCTGAGACTGGGACAGTTAGGTACAGAAGTGAATCAAACAGTCAGAACAGGCAGGGACATGGTAGGACTAATAAATTAAACTGCATTTATTTCAATGCAAGGGACTGAACATGGAAGGCAGATGAACTCAGGGTACAATTAGGAACATGGGACTGTGTTAAAGAAAAAAAGAAAGACAATGTACAGCTCAGGAACAGGCCCTTCTTCCCTCCAAGCCTGAACCAATCCAAATCTACTGTCTAAGTCTGTCGCCCAATTCCTAAGCATCTGTATCCCTCTGCTCCCCACCTACTCATGAATCTGTCCAGATACATCTTAAATGTATCTAACATGCCTGCCTCTACCACGTCTGCTGGCAACACGTTCGAAATGCCCACCACTCTCTGTGTGAAGTACTTGCCATATGTATCCCCCTTAAACTTTCCACCTCTCACCTTGAAAGTATGACCTCTCGATATTGAATCCTTCACCCTGGGAAAATCCATCCACCCTGTCTATACCCTTCATGATTTCATAAACCTCAATCACGGCCCTCCCTTACACTCCTTTTTTCTAATGAAAACAAACCTAACCTACTCAACTAGCACCTTCCACACCAGGCAACATCCTCGTAAACCTTCTCCGCACTCTCTCTAAAGCATCTTCGCCCTTTTGGTAATTTGGAGACCAGAACTGCACACAATATTCTAAATGCGGCCGAACCAATGTCTTGTACAATTTTAGCATGACTTGCCAGCTCTTATACTCAATACCCCGTCCAATGAAGGCAAGCAGACTATATGCCTTCTTGACCACTCTATCCACCTGTGCAGCAACCTTCAGGGTACAATGGACCTGCACTCCCAGATCTCTCTGCGCATCAACTTTTCCCAAGACTCTTCCGTTCATTGCATAATTCGCTCTTGAATTAGTCTTGCCTAAATGCATCATCTCACACTTGTGAGATGTCATTGCAATTATGGAACCATGGCTCAGAGATAGGCAGGACGGGCAGCTTAATGTTCCAGGATACAAGTGCTACAGGAAGAATAGAAAAGGAGGCAATAGAGGAAAGGGAGTGGTGTTTCTGATAAGGGATAGTGTTACAGCTCTGCTGAGGGAGGATAGTCCTGGAAATACATCCAGGGACGTTAGTTAGGTGGAACTTAGAAATAAGAAAAGGATAATCACCTTATTGGGATTATATTAAAGACCCCCCCCCCCCAATAGTCAGAGGGAAATTGAGAAACAAACTTGTGAGGGGATTTCAGCTATCTGTAAGAATAATAGGGTAGTTATGTTCAGGGATTTTAACTTTCCAGACATAGGCTGGGACTGTCATAGTTTTAAGGGTTAAGATGGAGAAGAATTTATTAAGTTTGTACAAGAACATTTTCTGATTCAGTATGTGGATGCACCTCCCAGAGAACGTGCAAATCTTGACCTACTGTTGGGAAATAATGGAGGGCAGGTGTCTGAGGTGTCAGTGGGGGAACACTTTGGGAACAGCGATCATAATTCTATTAGATTTAAAATAGTGATGGAAAGGGGTAGGACAGATCTAAAAGTTGAAATTCTAAATTGGAGAAATGCCAATTTTGATGGTATTAGGCAAGAATTTTCAAAAGCTGATTGGGGGCAGATGTTCACAGGTGAAGGGATGGCCGGAAAATGGGAAGCATTCAGACGTGATAACAAGAATCCAGAGAAATTATATTCCTGTCAGGATGAAAGGAAATGCTGGTAGATGTAGGGAATGCTGGATGACTAAAGAAATTGAAGGTTTGGTTAAGAAAAAGAAGGAAGCATACGTAGGGTATAGACAAAATTGATAGAGTGAATCCTTAGAAGAGTACAAAGGCAGTAGGAGTATACTTAAGAGGGAAATCAGGAGGGCAAAAACGGGACATGAGGTAGCTTTGGCAAATAGAATTAAGGAGAATTCAAAGGGTTTTTACAAATACTTTAAGGACAAAAGGGTACAAGGGAGAGAATAGGGCCCCTCAAAGATCAGCAAGGCGGCCTTTGTGTGAAACCACAGAAAATGAGGGAGATACTAAACATATATTTTGCATCAGTATTTACTTTGTAAAAGGATATGGAAGGTATAGAATGTAGGGAAATAGATGCTGACACCTTGAAAAAATGTCTACATTAGAGAGGAGGAAGAGCTGGATAACTCAAAATGCAAAAAAGTGGATAAATCCCCAGGACCTGATCAGGTGTACCCTAGAACTCAGTGGGAAGCTAGAGAAGTGATTGCTGGGCCTTTTGCTGAGATATTTGGATCATCGATAGTCACAGGTGAGGTGCCGGAAGACTGGAGGTTGGCAAACGTGGTGCCACTGTTTAAGAAAGATGGTAAGGACAAGCCAGGGAACTATAGACCAGTGAGCCTGACGTCAGTGATGTGCAAGTTGTTGGAGGGAATCCTGAGGGACAGGATGTACATGTATTTGGAAAGGCAATGTCTTATTAGGTATAGTCAACATGGTTTTGTGCGTGGGAAGTCATGTCTCCCAAACTTGATTGAGTTTTTTGAAGAAGTAATAAAGAGGATTGATGAGGGTAGAGCAGTAGATGCGATCTAAATCGTCTTCAGTAAGGCCTTCGACAAGGTTCTCAATGGGATACTGGTAAGCAAGGTTAGATCTCATGGAATGCAGGGACAACTAGCCATTTGGATACAGAACTGGCTCAAAGTTACAAGACAGAGGGTGGTGGTGGAGGAGTGCTTTATAGACTGGTGGCCTTTGTCCAGTGGAGTGCCACAGGATCGCTGCTGGGTCATCTACTTTTGTTATTTACATAAATGATGCGAGCATAACAGGTACAGTTGGTAAGTTTTTGGATGACACCAAAATGTGAGGTGTAGTGGACAGCAAAGACGATTACCTCAGATCACAACAAGATCTGGAACAGATGGGCCAATGGGCTGAGAAGTGGCAGATGGAGTTTAATTCAGATAAATGTGAGGTGCTACATTTTGGGAAAACAAATCTTAGCAGGACTTATACACTTATGGTAAGGTTCGAGGGAGTGTTGCTGAACAAAGAGACCTTGGAGTTCAGGTTCATAGCTCTTTCAAAGTGGAGTCGCAGGTAGATAGGATAGTGAAGAAGGCGTTTGGTATGCTTTCCTTTATTGTTCAGAGTATTGAATACAGGAGTTGGGAGGTTATGTTGCGGTTGTACAGGACATTTGTCAGGCCACTGTTGGAATATGGTGTGCAATTCTGGTCTCCTTCCTATCAGAACGATGTTGTGAAACTTGACAGGTTTGAGAAAAGATTCGCATGGATGTTGCCAGGCTTGGATGTTTTTAGCTATAGGGAGAGGCTGAACAGGTTGGGGCTGTTTTCCCTGGAACGTCAGAGGCAGAGGGGTGACCTGATAGAGGTTTACAAAATTATGAGGAGCATGGATAGGATAAATAGACAAAATCTTTTCCCTGGGGTTAGGGGGTCCAGAACTAGAGGGCATAGGTTTAGGGTGAGAGGGGAAAGATATAAAAGAGACCGAAGGAACAAAGTTTTCACAGAGGGTGGTACGTGTATGGAATGAGCTGCCAGAGGAAGTGGTGGAGGCTGGTACAATTGCAACATTTAAAAGGCATTTGGATCAGTATATGAATAGGAAGGGTTTGGAGGGATATGGGCTGGGTGCTGGCAGGTTGGACTAGATTGGGTTGGCATATCTGGTTCGCATGGACACGTTGGATCAAAGGGTTTGTTTCCATACTGTACGTGTCTATGACTCTATGACTTTAAATCAGTAACCACCGACAGTTGGATGATTTTCGATTCATTACAAATCGGTGAGCATTGATATTTCATAACTTTTGGGACAGTTCAAATCAGTAACCATGCACACTTAGAAAAACTTGGGGTCAGTACAAATCAGGAAACAGTGATTCATGAAAAAAAGTTCTGGTCGAAACACAGACTCTTCGAAAAATTTCGGGGCAGTGCAAATCAGTAACCAGTGACAGTAAGAAACATTTCGGATCAATGCAAATCAGTAACCATTCATACTAAGAAAAATTTGGGTTCAGTACAACTCAGTAACTGCAGACATTTGGAAAAAATTGGGGCAGTGCAAATCAGTAACTATCAACATTTGGATGAAATTTGAGTCAGTACAACTCAGTAACCATGGACAAATTTGTGAAAATTTCTGAAAAATATCTAGTCAGTGAAAATCAGTAACTACCAACAGTTCGAGAAATTACAGGTAGTTCAAATCGGTGAGCACTGACATTTGCGACAGTGCAAATCAGTAACCATTCACATGTGGAAAAGGTTCGGGTCAGTAGAAATCACTAATCACCAAAACTGAGAATAATGTCGGGTCAGTACAAATCAGTAACCACTGATACATGGAAAAAGTATTTTGGTTGGTGCAAATCAGGAAACAATGACAGTTGGAAAAATTTAGGGTCAGAACAAATCAGTAAACACTGACAATTCGAAAAATATTGGGTGTGTACAAATCAGTAATCACCAAAATGTGGAAAAAATTTTGGGTCAGTACAAATCGGTGAGCACTGACATTTAAAAAAATTTTTGGGACAGTGCAAATCAGTCAGCTCCACGCTAAGCAACATTTGTGCTCAGTAAAAATCAGTAACCACCAAAACTGAGAAAATGTTCAGGTCAGTTCAAATCAGTAAACACTGGTACATGGAAAAAAATCTGCCAGTGCAAATTAGGAATCACTGACAGTTGGAAAAATTTAGGGTGAGTTCAAGTCAGTAAGCCCTGACACTCTGAAAAATATTGTGGGAGTACAAATCAGTAATCACCGAAATGTGGAAAAATTATGGGTCAGTACAAATCGGTGAGCAGTGACATTTTTAAAAAATTTGTGCTCAGTAAAAATCAGTAATCATCGACACTGAGAAAATATTTGGGTCAGTACAAATCAGTAAACACTGGTACATGGAAAAAATTCTGGTCGGTGTAAATCACAAAACACTGACACTTCGACACACTTTGGGGCTGTGCAAATCAGTAACCACTGACAGGTTGAAAAATTTCACGTCAGTACAAATCAGGAACCAGTGACAGCAAGAAACATTTTGGGTCAGTACAAATCAATAATCATCGACAAATGCAAAAATTTAGGGTCAGTACGAATCAGTAACCACCGAGAGGTGGAAACATTTCGGGTCAGTACAAACCAATAATTATTGAGATTTGAAAAGAATTTGGGTCAGTACAAATCAGTAACCATCCACACTTAGAAAAACTGAGGGTCAGTTACAAATCAGTAACCACCGACAGTTGGAAAAGTTTAGGGGCAATTCAATTCAGTAAGCACTAATACTTCAAACAATTTCTAGTCAGTGAAAATCAATGACCACTGACAGTTGGGGAAAAAAAGGGTCAGTTCAAATCAGTAAACCTGACACTTCGAAAAATATTGGGTGAGTACAAATCCGTAATCACCAAAATGTGGAAAAATTACAGGTCAGTACAAATTGTTGTGCACGAACATTTCAAGAGAATTTGGGTCAGTGCAAATCATTAACCATCCACACTTAGAAAATTTTCGGGTCAATAGAAATCAGTAACCACTGACAAAGAGAATAAATTGGGGGTCAGTACAAATCAGTA
This sequence comes from Hemiscyllium ocellatum, assembly GCF_020745735.1. NCBI lineage: Eukaryota > Metazoa > Chordata > Chondrichthyes > Orectolobiformes > Hemiscylliidae > Hemiscyllium > Hemiscyllium ocellatum. The sequence goes on along the minus strand of NW_026869294.1, from coordinate 2,681,364 downwards.
ACCACTGATACATGGAAAAAGAATTTGGATCAGTGCAAATCAGGAAATTCTGACACTTCGACAAACCCCAGGGCAGTACAAATCAGTAACCACCGAAATTTGAAAAAATTATAGGACAAATCGGTGAGCACTGACATTTCAAAAGAATTTGGGACAGTGCAAATCAGTAACCATCCACACTCAGAAAATGCTCGGGTCAGTAAAAACCAGCAACCACCAAAACTGAGAATAATTTGGGACAGTACAAATCAGGTACCACTGATTCATGGAAAAAATTCTGGGCAGTGCTAATCAGGAAACACTGACAGTTGGAACAATTTAGAGTCAATTCAAATCAGTAAGTCCTGACACTTATAACAATTTCTAGTCAGTGAAAATCAGTAACCACTGATACATGAAATAAAAAATTCTGGTCGGTGCAAATCAGGAAACTCTGATACTTCGACAAACTCCAGGGCAGTACAAATCAGTAACCACTAAAATTTGGAAAGATTGCAGGACAAATCGGTGAACACTGACATTTCAAAAGAGTTTGGGTCAGTGCAAATCAGTCACCATCCACACGTAGAAAGAGTTTGGGTCAGTAGAAATCAGTAACCACCAAAACTGAGAATAATTTGGGGTGAGTGCAAATCAGTAACCACTGACACATGGAAAGAAAATTCTGGTCGGTGCAAATCAGGAAACAATGACAGTTGGAACCATTTAGGGTCAGTTCAAATCAGTAAGCCCTGCCAGTAAGAAAAATATTGGGTGTGTACAAATCAGTAATCATCAAAATGTGGAAAAATTACGGGTCAGTACAAATCGGTGAGCACTGACATTTTAAAAAAAATTGGGACAGTGCAAATCAGTCAGCATCTGGGCTTATAAAAAATTGTGTTCAGTAAAAATACGTAACCACCAACACTGAGAAAATGTTCGGGTCAGTGCAAATCAGTAAACACTGGTACATGGAAGAAACTTCTGGTCGTTGCAAATCAGGAAACACTGACACTTTGACAAACTTTGGGACAGTGCAACTCAGGAACCACTGACAGTTTGAAACATTTCAAGTCGGTACAAATCAGGAGCTGGTGACAGCAAGAAACATTTTGGATCAGTACAAATCAGTTACCACTGACATTTGGAAAAAAATTGGGTCAGTTCAAATCGGTGAGCACTGACACTTCAAACGAATATGGGTCAGTGCAAATCAGTAACCATCCACATTGAGGAAAAGTTCGGGTCATAAACCACCAAAACTGTGAATAATTTGGGGCCAGTACAAATCAGTAACCACTGATACATGGGAAAAAATTCTGGTCAGTGCAAATCAGGAAACTCTGGTACTTCGACAAACTTCAGGGCGGTGCAAATCATTAACCACCAAAATTTGGAAAAATTACAGGACAAATCGGTGAGCACTGACATTTCAAAAGAATTGGGGTCAGTGCAAATCAGTAACCATCCACACTCAGAAAATGTTCGGGTCAGTAGAAATCAGTAAACACTGATACATAGAAAAAAATTCTGGTCGATGCAAATTAGGAAACACTGACACTTCAACCAACTTCAGGTCAGTCGAAATCAATCACCACCAAGAATTGGAAAAATTTCGGGTCAGTGCAAATCAGTAACCACAGACAGTTGGAAAGATTGCAGGTCAGTACAATTTGATGAGCGCTGAGATTTCCAAAAAAAAATCGGGTCAGTACAAATCAGTCACCATGCACAATCAGAAAAACTGAGGGTCAGCTACAAATCAGTAACCACTGACAGATGGAAAAAATTAGGGACAGTTCAAATCAGTAAGCACTAACACTTCAAAAAATGTCTAGTCAGTGAAAATGAGCACCCATTGACAGTTGGGAAAATTTATGGTCAGAACAAATCAGTGAACACTGACACTTCGAAAGAATTTGGATTGGTCCAAATCAGGAACCATTCACACTTAGAAAAGGTTCGGGTCAGTAGAAATCAGTAACCACCAAAACTGAGAATAATTGGGGGTCAGTACAAATCAGGAAACACTGATACATGGAAAAAATTCTGGTCAGTGCAAATCAATAACCACTGACAGTTGGAAAAAATTATGGTCAGAACAAATCAGTAAGCCCTGACACTTCATCCACCACTCCACCTCCTCCATCCACCACTCCCCTCTCCCCTCTCCCCCTTCCCGTCCCCTCTCCACTCTCCCCCTTCCCATGGCCTCTCCCCTCTCCCCCTCCTCCCTGACCCCTCCCCCTTACCCTCCCCTTCCCCCTCCCCTTCCCCTCCCCCTCCGCCTACCCACTCCCCCTTCCCCTTACCCCCTCCCCCTCCCCCCTTCCCCTACCCCTACCCCTACCCCTCCCCCTTCCCCCTCCACCTCCCCCTCCCTCCCCCTCCCTCCTCCTCCCGCCTCCCTCCCCCCTCCCTCCCCTACCCTCCCCTCTACACTCCCCCTCTCCCCTACTCCCTCCGCTCCCCTCCCCTCCACTCCCCTCTCCATCCCCTCTACTCCCCTCTCCATCTCCTCTCGTCTCCCTCCGCTCCCCTCCCCTCCCCTCCCCTCTCCATCCCCTCCCCTCTCCATCCCCTCCCGTCTCCTTCCCCTCCGCTCCCCTCCCCTCTCCCTCACCTCCTCTCTCCCTCTCCCTCTCCTTCCCTCCCCTCCTCCCCTTCCCCCACTCTCCCTTCCCCTCCCCTCCCCCTCCCACTTCCCCTCACCCCTCCCATCTCCCCCTTCCCCTCCCTCTTCCCCTTCCCCTCCCCTTCCCCTCCCCTTCCCTTCCTCCTTCCCCACACCTTCCCCTCCCCCTCCCCGCTCCCGCTTCCCCTTCCCCCTTCCCCTTCCAACCCCCTTCCCCTTCCAACGCCCTTCCACATTCCTCTTCCCCTCCACCTCCCCCTCCCCTCCACCTCCCCCTTCGCCTCCTCCTCCCCTTCCCCTCCCTCTTCCCCTCCCCTTCCCCTGCCCCATCCCCACCCCTTCCCCTTACCCCCTCACCCCCTCGTCCCCTCCACGCTCTCCCCTCCTTCCCTCCTCTGTCCCTCCCCCTCCTCTGTCCGTCCCTCACCTCCACCCTCCTCCCTCCCCTGCCCCCTCCCCATCCTCCCTCCCTTCCCTCCCCTCCCCTCCCCCTCCTCTATGTCTCCCTCCCCTTTCCCCTCCGCGCTCCCCGTCCCCTCTCCCCTCTTCCTCCCTCCCCTCCACCTACCCCCTCCCCTTAACCCTCCCCTTGCCCTCTCCCTCCTTCCCCTCTCCCTGCCTCAACTCAACCTCCACTCTCCCCTTCCCTTACCCTCTCCCCCCAACCCCTACACTGTCCCTGTCCCCTCCCCTCCCCCCTTCCCCTGCCACTCCGCTCTGCCCCATTCCCCCTCCCCTCCACATCCACGTCCACCTACCCCTCGCCCTCGTCCTCGCCATTGCCCTCCCTCGCCCTCGCCCTCGCCCTCACCCTTACCCTTACCCTCGGCTTTACCCCCCACC